>NW_008680725.1:0-10238 GCF_000695815.1 Acanthisitta chloris
GGAGAGAGACTATTGACAATGGCCTGGGGGGGCAGGACTCAGAGAATGGCTTCTCACTACCAGAGGGCAAGGCTAGTGGGATATTGGGAAGGAATTGTTGGCTGTGAGGGTGCTGAGGCACTTGCACAGGCACTGCCCAGAGCAGGTTGGATGGGGCTGGTGGAAGATGTCCCAGCCCATGGCAGGGGGTGGAGCTGGATGATCTTTAAGGTCCTTCCAGTCCAGGCCATTCTATTACTCTATGATTCTTTCCAATAGCATCCTCATCCCAGGTACTGGTGACACTGGCAGGCTGAGGACCACTGAGAGCTGAGGACCACTGGCAGGCTGAGGAGCACTGGAAGGCTGAGGACACTGGCAGGCTGAGGACACAGGAAGGCTGAGGACATTGGCAGGCTGAGGAGCACTGTCTTAGGCCAGCAGAGACTGGAAAAGCCTTTGGGTGGCTGCTGCTTGCTGAGCAGCTCACACCAGATTGCCAGGGCTCCAGGCACTGCAAGACTGTAGAAGAAGCATATGGGTAACTCTTTATCTGTTTCACAGTCCTGCTCTTGATATAGCTCAGCACATGTGCACAGGAGGGAAAAAATACAATTTGCATGAAAAACACTTTTTCTTTAAGGGAAATATGTGTGAGAGGAGAAAGCATATAAAAATCTGCTCACCCAGCCCTGTATGGATAGCATTGAGCAGGATGGAGTGCTATGGATTGCAAATGCCGATGAAAATAAGCTCATCAATGCAGTGATAGTGACAGAGGAGTTGATTTTAACAACCATCTTGAGCAATGCCCTTCTGCAGTGTGAGGAGACAAAGCCGTGACCCAAGTGTTGTCCCTTCCAAGCTGTCAGATGCCACTGCCTGGGCTGGGCTGGGCTGGGCTGCAGGGTGAGCTGGACCCAGGTTGGGTCCACATTTGGCCAAGGAAAGGCACTTAGGATAGAATCCCAGACTGGTTTGGGTGGGAAGGACCTTAAAGCTCATCTCATCCCATGCCTGCCATGGGCAGGGACACCTTACGCAGGCCCAGGTTACTCCAAACCCCATCCAACTTGGCCTGGAACACTCCCAGACACTTTAGCCATTATCTCTGCTGTCTCTGTGGGCATCCTGCACGGGAGTGTCCATGCTCCTCTCATCTCACAGCCTGCCTAGAGGGAACAGGGCTGCCAGGAGGGAGGACCAAGCACATTGGAGAGAGGAGAGAGTGCCCACACCCACCTGCCTCCACACAAAACCTGCTCTGATCACCCCTGGAAGGGTTCACATCTCATGGGCCTAGCAAGTGGCTGTAGGTTCAACACTTCTCCAGCACACACTGCCCCAAGTTAAGTCTTCATTCAGAGTCCCTTGATGTGCTGTCAACACTCCTCCTGACCCAGCCCAGGAGGCTGATTTCACTGTCACATGATGGAAAATAGTTTGGTCTCATTACCTATATATCTCATGTATTACCTATGCAGCTTCCAACAGACTCCACCACCATGATGCTCCAAGGGTGATGTCTCTGCACTGCTCTGTTATGGAGAGGACCTTTTGTCTGGCACTCAGATGCTTTCTATGTGCAAGTTCCTGACTGTAAGTTGTGGAAATGACTGTTGGGTGCAATAATACACTGTGCAATAGGCTCGTGACCTTTGCTATGAGCTTACACTCTGATTACTTGGCTCTTCCCACTGTCCTGTGTGTACACACCTCATTCTACTAACCTTTGGGGACTGCACAAAGTGGCTGCTCAAACAAAACCCAGAATCCTGAAAAAGTCAGGAGTGAAGCCAGGCCAAATACCACCTCATCTGGATGCACTCAGTCTGAATGAACTGCTCCTGGCCAGAGCAGTTCATTCTCAGCAGTGACACTGTGAGCTACAGCCAGGGCTGAGCCTGGGAGTGAGAGGAGCTGGGAAAGTGTCTGCTGCTCGTGCTGTCTCCAGGAATATAGTCCCTGTCTTACAGCAAAGGCTGTAAGAGCCATGTGTGACAGCCCAGAGAGGTATGACTCTGGCAGGAATCAGCCCAGAGTTCTGTGCAGCAGCTGAGGGTGACTGTGTTTTGGCTCTGAATCTTCCCCCAACAGCTCCCTGGAAGGTGCAGCTTTTAACCACCTTGAGCGTGAGTTGACGAGGGGAGGAGAAGCTGCTCAGTTCTCCACCAAACTACAGGTGACAGGATGTGCTCACAGTTTGCACTCCCATCCTGGGATGCTGCTCCTTAGCCCACCACAAACACCCCCCTAGTCAGAGCTCCACACACTGTGGTGTACAGACACCAGAGCTGGTGGTGGCAAACACCAAGAGAACAGAACGTGTGAGCACGTCACATATCCTTACAGCTCACCATGCCCTCATGGAAGGGGGAAAGAATGACAGCATATGCAATCCATGAGGAAGAAAGCATCTCCTGTACATGATATTCTGAAAAACTTCATGTCCACCCCTGTGATTTACTAGAGGCAGAAGATGTCCTCGGGAAGCAAGGGGAGCTCAGCAACCTGACACCACCAGCACTTGGCATGAGAAGCACCTTCAGGTCCCAAGCCCTGAATTCCCTCCCTGCAGGCTGCCACAGGGAGCACCAGGGTGGATGAAAACTTGCAAGTAATGCAATTAATCTGTGGCCTCCAAACTGTCTTTGAATAGAGCTAGTTGGAAAAAGTCCTTTCCTGCAGGAAAGAGGTGTTAGTTTTTTCCTCAACGAAAAGGTCACCCACAGATCCCAAGCAGAAATGGGGAGTGGCTGCTCCTGCTCTCACCCTCCTTACTGAAGCTCTTGTCCAGCTTTAACAGTAATTAAAATTTCAGGCTGCTTTTCTCATCATTAAAAGCCATAATACATCAGCGTTGATCACTTTTCCCCACCCTTTGCAATTCAAGACTAATAGAGATCAGAAGTCCTGAATGTTTCCCCACCAAAACCTGCTTTTATTTTTATTAAAACATGAGAGAAACACTGAAAACCAAAACCTCATAAATCACAACTTTCCCATTACAAATGTTTTGACACATCTACTCATCACCTTTGTGTTCTGCAGAACTGGAGGTAAAGGTGCATTTTCAGGCTACATTTTATTACTTCATTCTCTCTTGGCCTTTTTCAATATATCTTGTTCCTTTTTCATCTCTATCCCACAAAAAGCTGCTTTGCTGTCACACCTCTAATGTACTTTCCTGCAGGAGCTGCCAGTGCCCTGCACTGCTTGTCCTCCTTGTGTTTGTGGCCTCCTGCTCCTCCAGTCTGCTGAAACCAGAGGGTTTTGGCTTTGTTGAAGCCCAAATTCAATTTTCTGGTGCTCTCGTTGTGTTCCTCAATAGAATAACAAACTCCATCCCTGGATTCACATGTGCCTTCCTTGCCCACAGCACCTTCCACCCTTCAAGTCATCACAAAATCCCCAAATGGTTTAGGCTGGAAGGATCTTAAAGCCCATCCAGTTCCATCCCTGGCATAGGCAGGGACCCCCTCCACTAGCCCAGGGTGAAACCCCATCCAACCTGGCCTGGAACACTCCCAGGGATGGAGTAGCCACAGCTTATCTGGGCAACCTGTGCCAGTGCCTCAGCACCCTCATAGGGAACAATTCCTCCCCAATATCCCATCCATCCCTGCCCTCTGGCTGTGGGAAGCCATTCCCTGTGTCCTGCCTCTCCATCCCTTGTCCCAAGTCCCTCTGCAGCTCTCTTGGATCCCCCTTTAGGCTCAGGAAGGGGCTCTAAGGTGTCTCTGGAGCTTGTCTTCTCCAGGCTGGACACCCCAAGCTATCCCAGCCTGGCTCCATGCAGAGTTGCTCCAGCCCTCAGAATATCTCCGTGGCACTTCAACAAGTCTAAGTCTTTCTTGTGGTTATGACCCCAGACAGAACACAGTACTCCAAGTCGGAGCCTTCAGCTCACCCTCTGCTACCTGGCAGGCATGAACCTCCTCCCTACTGAGCAGTGAACCCTCTCCCTGCCATTCCTCAGGAGCACAGAGGGTTCCTGCTGTTTGTCATCTCCAGCTGTAGCTTGGCGTTACCAACAGGTTGTGTTTCAAAGTACCTCAGAGATGTGTATCCACACACACAGCTGCAGGTTTACTCCCTGGATGACATACACACACATCTGGATATTGTTTGTGCATTATATATTCCTGACTCCAGTATTTGAGCAGCACAGTTCTGGTGTAGAATGATGTTTAAGTAGCAGCTGACACACAAGTGTAGATAACTGATCCTCTCAGACATCTCCTTTTTCTCTTGGCTTCATTGCAGGAAGTTAACCAAGGGCAAAATCCTTCCAAGCTCCACTCAGCAGTGCACAATGAGATTAACTTGTTGCATACAGTTCCAGGACACCAAGCTGCACACACTGACTGTGAGACACACAGGGAGCAAATATAAGTCGTGGAACAGGATAAAGGAGGAATTAGGTTGCTAGATATTGATTTCTAGGTGTATCAATTCTGATTTCTTGCACATTTGTTTTGACTTCTTTGTGCCAAATCAGAGCATGACACTTCCTGCCTAGGGTTTTCTGTGCTTGGTTTAGCAGAGACTCACAGCATTGCAATGAATACCCAGTGTGACCCTGTTAGGTACCACAGCCAGATTATTTCCTTGTTAAATTCCCAGGAAAATGAGGTAACAGCTGGAGGAAACCCTCAGCTGTCCTTGATGTCCAAGCCAGCAAGCCCATGCTCTGTCAGGAATCTTCTCTCAGGCTGATGACAGAAAACAATGTCTCTGCCTTGTAGCAAAGAACTTTTGTGCCAGAATATGGGTTCAGCTCAGGCAGACAAGGTGCAGCAGTGTCCTGCAGGAGCACCACATGCCCAGAGCCCAGTGGCATCCCTGGCTGCTGTGTTAGAGGGACTGAGTACCACTCAGTGCAGGAGGAATCAGAGTGGCACAAAGCACAGAACCTCCAGAGTCAAAGGCACCCTCAAGCACCATAGAGTCCAAGTCCTAGCCCTGCACATTGCACTGTTTCACAACAGAGACAGCACTTGGGACATTTGCTCTCTCAGCTTGAGCCATGTTGGCTATTTACCCCTTTTCTCTCCTTCCTAGCCACTGTTGCCTCTGAGCATTGTCTGCTCAGAGACAACTGTGTTAATTCCATTATGCTGGGAGGAGATTTTGGGTGGAAGGTCCATTTCTGACAGGCCTAATCAACTTACACTCTCTAGACTTGCTTACAAACAAACTAAGGCTGCTAAAGTGAGCTTCCCCAGGTGATAGAAACAAATCAGATCACAGTGCTGGGGAGGACCAATCCCCACCCCAAGGCCCAGGACATTGAGCAGAACACAAGAAAGTTACTTTTTCTCTTAGGCTTCACATGCTAAGGAAGTCACATGAAAATCAGAGAATTAATTAACTCAGTGGGAAAAAATATGATGGATGTACATACTCTAAACTCCCATAAATCAGGGCACAATAGCTACTGGTAGCAAAGGGAATGAGAGATGCAAGATCCAGCAATGAGAAAGCCAAAATCAAGCAAGACAACTCCCAGTAGTGTTGATTTGGTGTCCAATAGAATAAGGAACCTTCAGGAAGAAGGTAACTGGAAACTAAATCAGTAACAGCATCAAAAATCGCTGATCAGGTGGATAATACAATCAATAGGACAAAGAAATGGTCACTCCTGTGCCCCTTTTTGAAACAGAGGCAATAATGGACAGGAACTAAATATTGTGGGAAGATCTCAAAATTGTTAGTGATTGTAGTTCATACTCATCCCTTTCTGCTTTGCACCCGTGGGGATACAAAGGCCTAGAAGACAGAGAAAGGGTCAGCAATACCCAGAAGCTCAACAAGAGGCACAAACAGGAGTCAGAGCTCAGGGAGATGAGTTTCAGCTCCCAGGAAAGCTGTGCAGGACATCAGCGTAAGGAAGCAGAAACAGCTTGTTGTTAATAAATCCATGAAACCAGGCTCCTGTTCACTGCTGAAGACAGCAATGATCTCATGATTTCTCATACAGCCCCAGCTGATCCTGTTTGAGAAGCCCTTGCAGCAGGAGAACAGCTCACCTGGTGCTCCTGGGTGAGTGGGAACAGCGTGGGCTGAGGAAATCAGGGTAGAGGTAACTACTTTATGAGACAAGAGTTTGTGTGTGACAGGGGCAATCCTGCTTGGGATTGCTCTAGGAAGGTTCTCAGTGTTTATTGCCAAAAAAAGGGGGAAGTATCCACACAAGTTGGTCAAACCAGGTATTGTAGCAGTTTGGGTGAGATCTCCTAAAGACACAGCCTCAGCATGAGATGGCTGCATCACGGGATGACTTGGGTGGGAAGGAATCTCAAAGCTCATCTCGTTCCACTCAGGCACTTTTCCCTGTCACAGTTTGAGCTGTCCACTTATGGGACATTTCCCCCAAATAGAGGAATTCATGTCTCAGTCTGTGTCAGGTTCTGCCTGCACCTCCTTGCACAGCTCCCTGACCCAGGACTCCTCTCACCACTGCTTTGGTTCTAGAAATAAAACACCTACATGCATCTCTGGGTTTTTTTACTTGTGGTAACAAATGAAGAGTGAATTCTGAGCCAGGTGATGACTTGCCACTTCAACCTTCTCCACATCACTGCCCCTTCCAGCTGTCCTGGCTGCACATTGGCTACACACTCAGCCACATTAACATCATTTGTTTATCATCACTTTTACACCACAATCCCCACGAGCCATTTCCAGCCCTTGCCAGTGTTTGTCACATCCCTGCCTCTGGGATTAGACCTACATACTCATCTCAGAGCAGAGAATGGGCTCTGGATTTGTAATTTTTCCTAAGTAATCCTATTAAAACACCTTGGTTTGGTGATCTCCCCTCAGTGGGAGCCCAGAGATAAAGCCAAACAGCTCACAGGAACTAATCCTACCATTACCTGCTGCTGTCAAAACTGTAATCTCTCGGTGGAGTGAACCTAGATCAGCTCCCTCTGACTCCTGCTTTCCATAATCTCCTGGCAGGACTGGGATGGGTCCTGTCTCTTCTCTTAAGACACGAAGCAGCAAAAGCTTATTTCCCTGAACATGTGCCAGAAGTTTATTGCTGTAAAAGTTTGACCGCAGAAGCTCCCTTAGCTGTGCAGAGCTGTGTGGTTTGCCCTGCTGTCGAGGGGATGTGTTCCCACCTGGGACCTGCACATCCACACCTGCTCCAGGAGCACCAGAACTAAGGTGTTTGTCCTCATTCCCTGGGATGGACAGTGCAGGGGGTGGTTTGGGAATGAAGTTCCTGGGGGAGAAAAATCAGCAAGAGGTTCTTCTCTTAGTGCTTAATGAACTGGTCAAGTCATCAGTGCTGCTCAGGGGAACTAAAGGCTTACAGGGGCTTGTAGCTGGGCAAGCTGTGGGACAGTGCCAACAGGAGCATGAGGAGAACAGGCCAGGAGAGAAATGAGTAGCTGTTGTCACACAGTGACATTCTGACTCTTTTTGTGGCTGAGAGATGTGCTGGTGATACTCCTGTCTCCCTCTGGACACAGCTCAGGGCATGGGAGCCTCTCCAGCAGCCACTCCACAAAGCCATGTCTGCACAGGAGACTTGGTCCTGATGTCAGGCAGGAACAAGGGTGATGCAGGCCAGTTTGGATCAGCTCCAGCAGATCAGGCTCATAATGTCATGGCTTGCAGCAACGTGACCTTTGTAGAAAGCATTTGTTCTTGGAGGTTGGGATGAATACATCTCCCTGCTCTGTGCTGGAACAGCTCCTCCAAACTGCCTCAGAAATCCCCAGCAAGAGCTTGTCAAGCTCATCACTTACTAAAAATCTCCTACATAGAATTTCTCCAAGCAAAAAGAAAACTATTATGTCCAGAGACATCTTATTTATCAAGCAAACATCACTTGAAAGGACCTTGAAAAAACTGTTTTTTCCCATTACGAAACAGCTCTTTTTTTCCCCAGGTGAGGGGAAGAGGAGGTTGGAGTGGGGGATATATGACATGGAAATGTCAGGGAATGTCAGGATGTGCACTGAAATGTGTTTAGCAGTAGTGAGATACAACACAGCTCTCTGGGTCTGTTAGGAGGAAAGTAAAACATCTCTTCATATCTACTGAAGAAGCTTCTCAAACTGAGCTCTTAGAGACACCCTGGAGAGGAATATTCTTCCTGTTTCTCTCCACAGGCCTCATTTTATCCACCAAAACAGGGGATGTAACGCAGACAGCAGTGAATCAGACAATCTGTGCTGAGATCCATTTCCAGAAGTCCAGGTCCAAGAACTAGTACAACTGAAGTGGTGTTGGTGTAGCTGGGAAATGGCACAGCTCTAGTGCAAAAGGGAAATACAAGCAATTAATTACCAGCTATGCTCTCCAGTCAAGAGCAGGCAAATAGTCCCTCAGGTAACTGGTATTCCTGCAGTCAGGGCTCTCCTAGCAGCCCTGCCATGCCCTGGATCCTGCCAGTGAACAGGGTGTTTGCTCACTGGTCATGTCCAGACTGCAGCTCAGTCCTCCAGTGCACTATCGCTATTTTAATCTGTTTTAGAGACGTGTTAGTTCTGGCATGGCAACCTGTGCTTTGAGATGAATTCCTGGGTCCCAATATTGCATTGCACAGGTGTGATGTGGCAGAAGAGCAGTGATATGTGTGGCTCCCACGTCCCTCATGCAGCATTGAGCCCCGGGAGCTGGAGGCCTCCCTTCCTCTTACACTCTGAAGGTCTGTGTCATTGCCTCTGGCTCACTGTTCTTCCATTTGTTTCCCAGCATTTGAGAGGTTTGAATTGTTTGGAAAGCACATTTACTGTGAACAAGAGGCTGGGGAAGGAGCCCTGCAGGAGCCCATGAGCTCCTGAGTCTCAGTTGGTCTTTTTCATTTGACTTTTGGCATTTTCACACTGGCTTGAGCCAGGCTGAGCAGAGTAGTGCTGTCACTTCGGGGCTGTGGCAGCACACCTGGAAGGGCTGTGCAGGGCACAGGAGGCAGAGCTGGAGGCTGTCCCAGAGCTCGGAGTAGTGCAGGCAGCTCTGTGCTTCGGGGAGCCTTGCTGGAAGGCATTGGTTTGTGCTTTTGGCTTTTCCATCCAATCCTTTGTGATCTGCTCCAGGTATGACGGGACACAGCTGCTCCTGCAGTGCTTCAGTGCTGGAAAACTGGGGAGTGTTGGGAGCTATTCAGGAAAGCTTTTCTCCCCAAGAGATCCAATTCAGTTTTCCTGTCTCAGCCTGCTTCAGGGGACAAAGGGTTTATCCCTTTTCTGGCCCCAAGGTGCCAGAGCTCCAGGAGTGTCTGGACCAGACTCAGCCTATGGTGGACTGCTGGGGCTGTGCTGTCACCAGGTCCCCACACCTTCCCTGGGACTGTGGCTACAGACTCAGTGCAGCATCTCAGGAGCTGCTGCTCATTGCAGGCTAAAACAGACCTTTGGATTCATTCCTGAAAAATAAAAGGCCTTTGCCAGCTCTTGGTTTTGCTGGAGCCACATTTGTCTCTGGCTTCTGATTCCAGCCCCTGGGGGAAGCACAAAGCACCTCCTCACAGCCACATAAACTCTCCTCTTTACATTTCATCTCCTTTTGAACTATTTATTGCGCTGCCACACTCAAGCTCTGAAGCTGCTCCCCAGGTCCTGCTGCCAGTGCTCACTGCACACTGCAGAGAGCACACACAGAGCCCACGGAAGATGAGCTGGCACTGGGAATGCCAGTGACAGGAGCTGGATGCTCATTCAGCTGATTATTCTGTGCAACTGCTTCTTCCCCTATGAATTTCATTTAATCTTCACAGCACAATTTCCTTCAGAAAACACAATGATCACAATGACTCAAGTCTGAGGTCTCCTGTTCTGAGCAGGTGAGCAGGTTAATTCTGTCTGTAATTAGTTAATTGCAGAGCTTGATCTATTGATAGCAAGTTAGGGAAATCAGCACAAAACCTTGTCCTTGTCTCTGGGGGTGAATTATCCGAGAGGAGGAGGTTGGCACTGCAAAGATTACAGGAATTTTGGAGGTCTTTGTGAAATATTTGGGCTAAGAAGTGAGAAAAGAAGAGCATATGTGCAGCGCTGAGCTGATTTGTTCCTGAGTGTTTTTCCCTTCTCTTCATCACTCTTCTGAGTCCTGACACTTTTTCGTTTTCCTTTCTTTGTCCATCATGATGTGAATTGCAGATTCCCTTCCAAGCTCTGTGTGTCTTTCCATTAGTGATCTGCTTCCACAGGCTTTAACCCCTCAGGCAGTAGAACAGGTAACTCTGCCAGAGCTGCAGCTTTGAAGGTTCCTATTTGGTTTTTCAAACACAACCCCCATTT
>NW_008680725.1:10270-10671 GCF_000695815.1 Acanthisitta chloris
TGGGAACAACAATCTCTTGCCCAGCTTCCCTATGGTTGAGCCAGCCCTGCCTCTACCTCCTGCTGCTGTGGGTGCTGGAAGTCACAGAACCCTAGCATGGTTTGGATTGGAAGGGACTTCAAAGACCATCTAGTTCCACTCCCTGCCATAGGCAGGGAATGAAGTGAACACATCCTTAGAGAAATGGCAGCTCTGGGTTAATGCCATTACTTGTCACCATAACCTTCTGGAGTAGATTTGATGTGGATGTCAATACATAAAGGCCTCTCCATTGCTTTTGGCTTCTATGTTTGGAAATGTCCTTCTCTGCCAGAGCTAAGAAACAAACCTGGTCCCAGCAATGGTTCAGAACATCCCTGTGAAACTCAGCACCCTCCATGTGTTTGGGGGCAGCAGCAGGA
>NW_008680725.1:10706-15638 GCF_000695815.1 Acanthisitta chloris
GGGGCAGATGAAAATGGAGCACAGTTCTGTGGCCAAGGACCACAGCATCCAGGGGGAGTGGACAGCATTCTCTGAGCTCCACACCAACAGTGGTCCTGAAGAGAACCTCTCAGGTGACATGGGCAGGCTGCAGGTCCTGATTTGGATTTGAGGCAGGAGAGCAGAGCTCCATTCCCTGAAACAGCCTGGACTGAAGAGCTGAAATGTCACTGTCTCTGTGCTAGCAATGGCCAGAGGCAATGGCAGCAGCAGTGTCCTCACTTGGATGCAGCACTTCCCACAGTTATTTCATCAGGTCAGAGGGGCCAGATCAGGCCAGAATTCAACTCATTTCAGTGTTGCTGAAGTTACTGTTGTTGAGTGTAGTGTAGGTACAGACAAGCCCATGTGCTCCTAACCCCTCTGTGACACACTCAGCACTTACTTGAAAGAACAAACACACCAGCTCAGCTGAGGGTGAACCATGAAACAACTCAGGAGCCCTTGAAACAAGGGGAAGTGTCCCAGGACCCTGCACGAGTGACTCAACTCCAGCCCCAAGGAGCCCCTGAGTAGCCAGGAGGTGTCAGGGGCAGAAACAGGGGAACATAGAGAAGATGCTGACACTTGTCTCCGTGGAGGTCATTGAGCTCTGGAATGTTTTGGGTGAAAAGGAACCTTAAAGCCCATGGGCAGGGATATTTTCAACTAGCCCAGGTTGCTCCAAGCCTCATCCAACTTGACCATGATCATCATCTTCACACTTCCAGCCCAGCCTTTGCCCACCTTGCTGCACCTCTGTGCTTCAGACATGCCCTTTTATGTGCCCTGTGCTCACTGAACCCACTGACCTGTGAGTACAAACACCACTGTGTACACAATGCCCACAGGGAGAGCTCCATGTGGTACCAGTGCTGCCCAGGGGTGGTGCAGGTGACCCTACTGGCTGGGGCTGGGTAGGTGAGCATCTATGGGCTGTGCAGGGCACACAGATGCCTTTCTGTGTGTAGGGACACTCACAAAACAAGCTCTGATCCAAAGTAGCATTCCTGGCCCAGGAATATCTGCTCTCCAGAGGTGATATATGTAGCCCATGAGGACACATGATGAGTTTTGCTTATGGCCATGAATTCTGACATTGCAGGTGGAGCCACTGCAGCACTGACAGTTTTGCTGTAGCACTCTGCACTGGTCCAACCAAACATTCCAATGGAAGAAGCACTGCTAAATGTGCCCTCATTCAACAAAAGAAAACAATAACTCCCATCCAGCCATTTCCAGTGCCTGAAAAATAAAAGCCATTACTGATTTGAGCAGACTCTTCACTCATTAATGTGAGTCATAATTTCATGCACTTTCTCTCACAACTTGGTATCAGGAAAAATCCAAATGGAAATTGTGCACAGGAGATGCATCCCAGGACAGAGGAGATGCTTAGAGCAAGCTCAATAACTGCCATCAGCTCTAATGTAGGCAGGAACTTGATAATAAACTTCCTACAGAATCACCCACTGAGGATCATTGCTATGACAGCAGAGACACTCACATCCACTTGTTCACTGATTAGAAAATGTTTACCACGCTGGTTGGCAAGGGGAAAATTGCCTTCTGGCCTGTGTGTCTGCACAGACACAGACAACTTTCCATTGTGTCCACCTGTAAAGAGTTCTTACTTTAACAATGACACTGGACTCTGCTAAAGCTTTGTAAGTCACCTGATTTGTTCCAGCCACAGACTTTGACTTAAGAAAGTAAATGAATTAATAATGTGTAACAAAGGGTTTGGCAATTCTTACAAGTTTTTGTTTAAAAAGCAGAGAAAAGATGTAAATTCACCTTGCTGATAAGAAATCCTTCACTAAAGTGACTCTTCCAGGTAAACAGGACTTGGATTTCTCCTGAGGCCTTTCCTCACACTTAGGGAAGGCACATTTGGGGTCAGTTTGTGTCCCATATAGTCAGAGCCAAGCTCAGCTTTGCAAGGAGCATGTCTGTCATTCCCAGCAATGTGGAAGCTCCTGCAAGGCCACAAGTTGCCCAACATTCCCAGGAATTGTTCCAGCAGAGCTCTGTTCAGCCACATGCAGTGACTGAGAATGTTGCATTAATAAATAAAAGGACCTCAGGGTCTGGCACAGAATTTGTATTTGAATATATTAATTGCATTCCCAACTTTTTTTCCTGAAAATTATCTTTACACAGGGCATGCTCCAGTTAAAAATGAGAGATCCAAGCTGTTTGAAAGCTTTCTGTTTAACTCAGCTCAGTGGAGAACCATGGATGGGAGAGCCTCAAACTCCTCTGTGGTGAGGGGCTGGGAGTCTCACTCTCACCACCGCTTACTGCAGCTCAGCCTCCAAAACTGGGAACTAACACTCTTCAAAGACACAATTCCTACTGAAAAACAAACCTGGGTTGTGTTTTCACCTCTCCATGACCCAATTACTGAATATATCCATAGTGTTTCAGAGAGAAATCCTGATGTCACAGGCTGCATCAGCATCTAAATTAAGCACCACCATGGAGGCAGAATTATCCTTTCACTCCAGGAAGAAAAAGTTGTTGGCAAAGAGGCTAGGCAGAAAGGAAGAATTTGCTGCCAGATTCAGTCTCTAATCCCAGCCTGGGCAGGGCAATGTCCCATCACGAATCCATCCCAGCTTGGCAGCTCCCACACAGGTATCTGTCTGCTCCCAGGGATGCACATAAACAACATGCAGACTTATTCTTCATGTGCTATCTGATAGAGATACCACAGCAAAATAAATCAGCTGTTTCCTGTATCTGCAGCATCCTTTGCCCATCAGAGAGAGCATTTGTCATTGCAGTTTATGCCCCACAACAGCCACCCAAACCCACTGTCTGCTGGGCACAGACTAATGAGCTATTCAAAGGCTGTTTTTAAGTGCCAAACATGAAATAAACTGCAGCTTTCAGGGTGTCAGTACATTGCTGCATAGATGTGTCTCAGTGTAACCACCTCCAGGGCCCCACCTCGCTCTCTCCCCATGAATCAGTGGCTGAGACAGATTTGATCTTCCTCCGTGCTCCAGACTCTACAGAGGCAGCACGTGAGGGCCTTAACAAAGGGCTCTGTGGTGGAAAGGGAAGATGTGGATATTTCAGGCTGTGTTTGCCTATGGATAGCAGAGATCCTGTTAATCTCACGTCAGAAATGTTCTCTAAAGATCAAGGATTTCAATAAGCTCCTGTGCATCAACAGGATCTCAGACGCTGTGCCAGCACAGAGCAGTTGCGAGTCCACCACAGTGAGCTGAGGGTTGGAAACCCTTGAGATCACCATGGAAAATCCATTTCTGCTTTAGCTGTCATCATCATCACACCTACAGCTGCTGCAAGCATAGAATCGCAGTCATGGAATGACTTGGGTTGGAAGGACCTTAAAGCTCATCTCCTTCCAGCCCCTGCCTTGGCAGGGACACCTCCCACTAGAGCAGGTTGCTCCAAGCAATTTGAGGTCAAAATCTGCTCAAAGTAATGATTTCCTCAGGAATTAAACAGGAGTGTAGCTATATACCAGTTCTGTGGTGCCTGGAGAATCCAAATCCTCCAAGTGCATGGTACAGAACACCCTGTACCCTGACAGAGGCAGCTCCTCTGGCAGGGCTGTGAGTGCACTAAGAGGTTGTGATGGCTCTAATGAGCCTCACCTGGTCCCAACACCCTCTGCCCCTTGGCTGGAACTCCATTTAAGCCTGGTCTGAGCAGTTAAACCTCTCTGGAACTGACCAGGGAGCAGGTTCTAAAGCTGTGTGTTTCCTCTCTACACAAGCAGACAGTACTGTAGCAGTCTGAAGAGTTCTCTATGCTCCAGTGGTGAAGAACTGGAGATGGTGAGTTTGGGGTGTGAATCCTGTGAGACAGAGCCTTCCATAGTGGCTGCCCTAGCTGCTGTGATCAGTGACAGCAAGTTCCTGCTCGCTCAGAGCCTGAGCTGTCAGGCAGCATCTCAGTCTCCTCAGCACTTCAGTATGCAATGCTAGGGACAGAGAAAGTGTGCAGGGCACCCTGTGCTCTGGGCCAAAATCAGGTCCAGCTGGATCATTCCTGGGGCAGAGCTTGTTCCTGCCCCCAGCAAAGAAAGCTCTGCAGATCTCCCTGAACAATCTGCTCCAGCACTGCTACATCCCTGACATGGGAAACTTCCTCTGCATGCTGCTTGTCCAAGTTTACCTTTGTTGTACTTGCCCTGTCTGTGATGAGCACAGGAAACTGATTATTTAATGTTCCTTGCCAGCATTTTATGCAGTTGAGGATCATTAGCTATGCCTCTCTGACACTTCTTTACATTCATCATTCCAAATCTCTCCTTAAAGGTGAAATTTTCAAGACTTCTCTTCTCCTGAGACAGTTCTTGTGTTCTCTCACACACTGTGCTGGATCCATCTCTGCCAGCTGAAGCCTTCCCACCACTGCCTAGAGAGGAGGATTCACCTCCTTCACCTCCCAGGTAATGTGGCTCTGCAGAGAGTGTTTTTCACAGCTACATGTTGTTGGTCCAGTGTGTGTCATTAAACTCTGTGTCCTTCTCTGGGCTGTAGGGACATACAGGTTGCTCCTGCCTACATGTTGTACTTCCTACATTGCCAGTCCCTCTAATGTGGCAAAGCTGCTCCTAACTTGTGCTGTTCTCCAGTATATTGGGAGACCAGAGGTGGCCACAGAGGTGGTCCAAGGGCTGGAGCACCTCTGCCATGGGGCCAGGCTGGGAGAGCTGGGGGTGTTCAGCCTGGAGAAGACAAGATCCAGGGAGGACTTAGAGCCCCCTCCAGTGCCTAAAGGGGCTCCAAGAGAGCTGCAGAGGGACTTGGGACAAGGGATGGAGAGGCAGGACACAGAGAATGGCTTCCCACAGCCACAGGGCAGGGACAGATGGGATATTGGGGGGGAATTGTTCCCCCTGAGGGTGGTGAGGGATTGGCACAGGGTGAC
>NW_008680725.1:16649-16891 GCF_000695815.1 Acanthisitta chloris
TACAGATGGGATATTGGGGAGGAATTGTTCCCTATGAGGGTGGTGAGGTATTGGCACAGGTTGCCCAGAGCAACTGGTTGAAAATGGGGTCAGGTTGGATGGGGCTTGGAGCAACCTGGGCCTGTGGAAGGTGTCCCTGCCCATGGCAGGTGGTGGGATGGGATGAGTTTTAAGATCCTTCCAAGCCAAACCATTCCATGACTCTGTGACATGATTGCTCACTTCTCACTGCCTTCTCTTTC
>NW_008680725.1:16954-20395 GCF_000695815.1 Acanthisitta chloris
GGCTGTGGCTCTGCCAGTTCATGTCTGTGGAATGAGTGACAGTCCCCCACCTCTCGGACATGTTATATATCCATGGCAGGTCACAAAGTGCTCTGACCCTGAAGTGTTGAGGCCACAGCTAAGGGATTTGGAAAGAGGCACCAGTGGTTTGATCTGTCCAGCAAAGAACTTCTGATTCCTGCACTGCTTCTGCCCCACTTTCCCGAAATACTCTTGATACAGTGGAAAAAGGGGTGAGTTGTGTCCTGGACAGCTCCTTCTTCCAGAACAAGAGGAAAAATTCAGCTTTAGAAGTAAATAGCTAGTGAGAAGCTGAGTGGGGAAGGAGGGGATCATGAGAAACAGAGAAAGGATAATCTCATAGCTGTTGATCTATGAAACCATAGTTTTTCGCTGCCTGGCTCCTTCCAGCTGCTGTCTGGGAATCCTAACCCAGATCATTCATGCCCCAGACACATTTTGCTCTTCCCCCTGTTGCACCTTGCCTGCTATGAGAAAAGATTCATATTTTGACACTGTAAAAGCCAATTCAGATTTGCTTGAGATAACGATTTGTTATTAAGGTTAGAAGCCTTTTTTGCATAATTAAATTAGAATTGGTTTTGGCATGTTAGGATTTGTGATATTGGTTTTGGATAGCAAATATACTTTTATTTCCTTCCTTGCCATGAAAATATTGGCTCTTGGAGAGACTAGATTATTTCTGGGTTTCTATTAATATATTCATTCATCATGTGCTTATTCCTTGCACTGAGCTTGAACCCAGACTGATACCTAGGGGAGGGAGACAAAGAACACTGATGAAATTAAGAAAATACAGGAAGCCATGTGGCTATTTGGCCATGTAAGAACGGAGTCTCCCTGCTCAGGGTGTTTGGAGCACGGTAAGTTATTTCTGGAGCAGAAGTCTCACTGGAAATAATTACCATTTCCTTCAGTGCATGATAAAGTGAAGCACTGAGTTCAAGTGCTGGTTTTGGGCGAGTTCATGACATCTCAAGATGTTTTGAATATGGAATAATGTTCTCCCTTGACACCGAAAATTCTTGCAAGATTATGCATTTCTCTGTGCACTTTCCTTCCTGTGAAATTGAGACTCATTGCTCTTCTTGCAGAGGGAAAGGTTTGGGTAAACACTCTGCCTTGCTCTGAGTGACTGGTGGGAAAACATCTCCTTTGGCAATGGAAACCAGAAAGCATTGGAAATGTACAGACTCAGGCTGAAATCACATTGCCCAACCACCTGCAGGGCAACCCTGCACACTGGACTGCTTTACCAGCTATACAGGAAAAGATTTCCAAAATGCTCTTTCCAAGTTAGGAGTTTCAAGTCTCCTCTCTAAGCCCTCTGATTTTGTTGCACAGGATATGCTGCTCTGCTCCTCACAGACCTTTTGCAGTGGGTGATGGATCTAGGTCCTAATGTCCAAGCTACCCCTGCCTCTGGCAGTGTGGGGCCGTTTCCTTTGTCCCAGGGCAAGGGGCAATGGGGACAAATTGCAAGAGGGAAATTCAGATTAGATTAGAGGAAGAAGCTTTTCCTGTGAGGGTGGTGAGACACTGGCACAGGTTGCCCAGGGAGGCTGTGGCTGCCCCAACCCTGGCAGTACTCAAAGCCAGGTTGGCTAAAGCCTTGAGAAACCTGCTCTGGTGGGAGGTGTCCCTGCCCAGGGCAGGGGAGTGGCACTAGGTCATCTCTCAGGTCCATCCCAACCCCTTAGCAATCTATGAATCTCTCTGCAGTCCCATGGAATCAGCAACCCAACCCCCTACAGCCTCTGGGAGGTCCCTGGGGGGCAAAGGCAGCAGCAGGGTCAGAGACCAATATCTCCCCCAAGAACCAGCTGCTCAGGGCCCACCTGTGCCAGAGGCTGTGAGGAACTGCTCCTGGAGGAGTTTTATTCTGTACAGTCATTCTTTTCAATGCATTTATAACTTTGGCACCTGCTAAAGCTTATGGCAACGAGTTCTGCACCTAATCATGGAATCCCAGGAAACAGGGCTGAAAGGAAGTGTGGAGAGGACATCTGAGCTGTCACTTGCCCCCAGGCAGGAACAACTGCTTAATGTCATTCCTGCCAGATGTTTGCCCAAGTTTGTTAGGAAAAAACACTCTGCTGTTTGCTTTTTCACCTGGTGAGTCCTCAAATCTTCACCTATGAAAGCAATACCTGCCCTTCCCCAGTCACTGCTCCTGTGTCATTTCTGACTTTACAGGCTGCTGTCATATTCTCAGCGTCTGGTTTTTCCCTTTCTGAGGTTGAGAAGTTCTAATCTATTTAGTTTTAGCTCATTCATATGCATGCAGGATGTAAAGCAGTGCTGCAGAGTTTCCCTCCCTCCCTTCAGCAGCTGATCTGACAGTGATAAGAGCCGCAGCTATCTGGAGAATCAGGCAGAGATGGTGGTGCCAATGAGTTTAGTGCTGTGAAACCAAGAGACTCTGGACATGCTAGGACAGTAGTGCAGGGAAATAAACGCAGACCAGAGGATGTATCCTGTGTCTCTAGAGGGCATTTCTTTTGGTGAATGAACTCCAGATCACCCTCTGAGCATGTTTTCATCCCTGATGTCAATGGCCACCACTGCATCCACTCGGCACCAACAGAGGTTTGCCAAGTCAGTCTGACCTTCTCGATTTCCTGAACCTCCTGAGAGCCATTTTATAAATGATTAGGTTGTAAAAAGTTTCATTATATGCAGAATATACATGTTGCTTTCCCAAGGGCATATTTAAGAAGATAACAGAAATGACAAATAAAACCTCCCAACTTCTTCAGCTCAATCTGTAACAAAAGGGTTTGGCTGACCTTGGGGGTGTTCAGCCTGCAGAAGAGAAGGCTCTGGGGAGGCCTTAGAGCCCCTTCAGTGCCTAAAGGGGCTGATAAAACAGGAGTGACTTTTATACAGGCAGATAGTGATAGGACAGGGGATAAAAGAGGAGAGATTTAGCTTAGATTTTAGGAAGGAATTGTTGGTTGTGAGGGTGCTGAGGCACTGGCACAGATTGCCCAGAGCAGCTGTGGCTGCTCCATCCTTGGGAGTGTCCCAGGCCAGGTTGGATGGGGCTTGGAGCATCCTGGGCTGGTGGAAGGTGTCCCTGCCCACGGCAGGCATTGGGATGAGCGGAGATCTAAGGTCCTTCTCACCCAAACCATCCTGTGGTTCCTGATTCCGTGATTTACATACTTTTAATCCACCCATGATGAGCTGTGTACAACATTGCTGTGCTTCTGCCACTCAGTGTAGTTATACCTGTGTTCAGGCAAGCAAATGATCTGCAGGAGATGCTCTCTGGGTGCAGCAGGCTCTGCCCAGCCCCAGCTGCCTCTGCCCTGTTGTACTGTGCAGCTGAAGGACTTGTCTGAGCAGTTGCCTCTCTGCTGTGATTATGTATGCAGCCCCCAAAGCAGCCAGAGCCCAATGCCATCAACCCTCATT
>NW_008680725.1:20417-24545 GCF_000695815.1 Acanthisitta chloris
AGGCTGAGATTAGAAACCTGGCAAGAAATAAGCGATTGTAATTCAACTTGTTCCAGTCTGTTAGTGATTTCCTGGCCTGAGCCCATCTGCTGTTCAGAGGCTCTTCCTCAGCCTCGCAGGGCAAGATGAGAGGATGCAGCAGAGCTGCCACAGAACTTTCCCAGCCTATTACCTCCCTCCTCCCCAGCCTTTAATTATTCATAACAGTGCCATGGAGTCTCAAAGTTCTTGGGGTTTTGCACTGATTGAAAACCCAAATTTCCATAAATCCATAAGCAGGAAATCCTGCAGAGCAGTGGGGAAATGCTGTGTTTGACAGCCACGAGCCTTCAGGGCTTCAGCAACCCCAACAGCCTTCACAAACCCATGTACACCATGAGCTTCCTCCCAGGGAACTCACCTGCAAACAGGGAGGAACCTGTGCCTGTGGACCAACTCCTGGCCAAACTGGCTCGAGGGGAAAGAGAAGTTCAAAGGGATCTACTTGTAAGGAGATTGGCTTGGAGAAAGAACAAGACCTGCTCAGGTCAGTGATCAGGAATCCCCAGGGGAGTGGCTGGACACAACAGGGAGGTTTATGGATTCAAGCTAGCCCAGGCAAATCCCATTTTCCAGACTCTTTTCTGCCTTAGGTGGCAAAAATCCTGTCTTGCTCCTTGTGGAGATTTCCTGGATGGTAGCATAGTTGCTTCGTATCCATCCCTGGCTTCCCACTGGCTGTTGTCCTATCCCAGTGCAAGTCAGGGGCAGGTCAGGTAATCCTAATTGTCCTTTCTCCTCTCTAAATGTCTCTCCTGAGGCATCATGCAGAGAGAAGGTCAGTGTTGATCCCTCTGAAGGCAATGCCTCCTTAAAATAATAACCCATTCTTTTCCCCTCTAATCCTTTTCTCCCAGTTCCCTGAGCCACTGCAGCTGCCTGCAGCTAGGACACAGATCCTGCTCCTGAGGATAAGGGAACCACAGCAGCCCCATCTGAGGTGGGTTGGCAATGCAGCAGGGTCATGTGAGAAGTCTGCTTTGAGCTGAGCTAGTGAGTCTTTGCACAGGATGTTGGTTTGACGTGCTGAGCAGACCTGGCTGTGCTGACTGACACATGTGGCTGCATCAGAGACATACCATGGTCTTCTGCAGCCTGTTGGCACCAGCCTGTGCCAGCTCTGGCTGCCACAGCAAGGGGGCAAAAGGGAGGAAAAGGTTTATGTTGAAGAGAGAAAGAAAATCCACTGCTGGAGGAGAAGGTTCTTTGGAATCATCGAGTCACAAGCTGGTTTGGATTGGAAGAGCCTTAAAGCTCATGCAGTGCCACCCCCTGCCATGGGCAGGGGCACCTTCCCCTAGCCCAGGTTGCTCCAAGCCCCATCCAGCCTGGCTTGGGACACTCCCAGCGTGCCTGGAACCCACCAGACATGGTTCCCAGCATTCCCAAGGTGATGGTGGCTGGGAAGGTGCCCAGTTTGTGGAGTTTGCCCTTGCTGTTCTCCTTCTGGTCATTTGTATTCACACACTGCGGAGGCTCAGGGAGACTAACTACTTCGAGCGAAATTAGCAAACTTTATCTCCCGTTTCCAGGTTTCCATGGCGATGGGAAAAGTGTGAATGGCTGGTTAGTTCTCAGGCACAGGAAGGTGTGATGCAAAGACAAAGCCTGGCAGAGATAAGTGGCCCCAGATGAATGGGATAGAACAGCTCAGCGAATCCCATCGTTGGGGAAGTTCCAGGGTATGTGCAAGAACAAAGGGATTCACTGCAACTCCCTGCGGAATTGCGGAAGGCTTAGGGAACAAATCCCACATTTTAACACTCAGAAGCCAGAACTAAATGAGGGAGATATGTGAGGGGAGAAATGAAATTTCAGGCATCTCTTCTATCCTACTTGGATGGGGAATGGGGCAGAAATCCTCTGAAAGATAAAATCATCCTGGGCAACGAATCGTTTGTTTGGATGTTTCCTGCGAGGTCATTTCAGGTCACACAGTCGATCTGGAGTAGTTTTCCATCCCTGTCTCATCCCTTGCCGCGGTGAGAGCAGAGCTCACACCCCGCAGGCTCCTCGGGGAGTCTGAGCATTGGGCAACTTCTCTCACCTGGTGCCTTTGCCCCCAGGCAAACCTGGAACCAGGAGGGCAAATAAAAGAACTCGGAGGAAAACATCTCAGGCTCTTCTGCCACAAGTCAGTGGGTTTGGAAATGGACACTGCTCTTGGTTACACTGAGGTAGTAACAGCACGTCCAAAGTAGCTGTGTCTGTGCTGCAGGAGGATCTGCTGCTCTGCCCTGGCAAATCACCTGCCATACCAATTTCCATAACAGGAACAATGAACTTTCCAGATACATCCAAAAAAGGACCCATAGGCTTTCCAGATGCATCCAAAGTAAATAAAATAAGAGAGTGGAAATGTACATCAAATCAAAGCAGAGTATTGTCAAGAGTCCTGGTGAAAGGAAGATTCTCAAAATGCAATTGCACTTGCTTTTCCTTCAGACTGTGTCTATTTACTCATTAACCTCCTCTGTTTGTAAATGTCTGTTAATTTTAGCATGGAAAGTGTCCCTTCCCCATGAAAAGGGATTTATTGAAGATTGAGATGAAGCACTTTCAGATATCAGAGCTGAAACATTTCATTCTGATAATGTTAAACCTCAAAGTTTTGGAATTAGATGCATTTTAAATTTTATTTCTTACTTATCTCTTTGCTGATTTCAATTTACTTTAGCAGATCTTCCATTCCTATGAAACCTCATCTTCAATCACTGATTTAATTAAACAAAGATGTTGCATTCCCTATCCCTGGAGAGTCCTGAAGCTCAGTGCAGAGGCAACACAGGGCAGAGCATGAGGGCACTGACCCCAGCTGTGTGCAGAGGCAGTGCTTGCCCCAGGCTCCTTGGGCAAACAGAGCCCCCATCTCAGCAGCCCCAGGGCCCTGCCTGGGGTGTGGAGTGTGGCTGCACCTCCTGTTCTGCTCAGGGCAGTGAGCCCTGGGACACTTGACTGGGTTTGTGCCCAGTCACTGTTTCCTTGCCCTGCCCTGTGTCCCCATGGCTGCTTAATGCCTTCCAGGTGCTTTCCCACAGCACAGCAGTGCCAGGGAAAATCACAGCCAGCTCCTCTCCCCATCAGGGATGTGGTGAGCAAGACACAGGGAGTGTTAGAATGAGCCTTGTGGTGCCTCATGGCATCACTGTGGTGTGTTCACAGTTCAGCACAGCTTCCAGAGCAGGAGGTTTCTTCCCACAGGAAAGAAAAGAGCTCTGTGGAGGATTTTCAGCTCTCCTGGAATCTCTTCCAGCTCTCTGGTTTGCACCAAAGGCTGTGGCCCACCAGCTGAAAAGTTTCCTGGCTGAGAAATGTTCATTAGCAATGTTTTTCATGTGTTTAAGTTACAGCTGCCACTCATAAACTCCCAGTGCTCTGGGGCTCAAATTATTGCCTCCAGCCTATAACTGACTTCCTCTGAGGTTGATATAAATCACACTGATCTCAAAGCCTCTAATTCTGTGAGATTCCTGTCACTTTCCATGAGCAGGTCCATCCAGTCCTGTACACACTCAGACCCTGGACTAGGCCTTTGAAGATCTGGAATTATTAAATTCCAGTTTTGCCATAGATTCCTTGTGAGCTCAGCCCAGTCATCTAGTCAAGCTCAATTTTCCTTAGGAGAGAGGATTCTGAGGTCAGGGAAGGCAAACCTCACCTTTAAACCCCCCATACCTCAGCTTCTCACACCGAGTGGTAGAGTCACCATCCCTGCATGGATTTCAAACCCATGTGGATGTGACACCTGAGCACATGGTTAGTGGTGGCCTTGGCAGTGCTGAGTTGAACTTGGTGATCTTAGAGGGCTTTTCCAACCTAATTTATTCTATTCTGTCTATATGGAGGGGAAAACCCTCTCTGGATGATTCTGGAGGAGCTATTCTGGTGGCACTGGGGTGTCAGTAGCTCATTTTGGCTGTGATCTCCAGATGTTCCCCTCATACAAACAGAAGTGTGTTTCCAACGCTCCTCTCTGTGGACTGTATCTTGTTCTCTTTCCTTGGCAAACCTCCCACTGTAGTCACCAGGACTTTAGATTAGGACAAGAGCCAAACCTAACAAGGGATTGTTCATTGAGCTCCATCAGCA
>NW_008680725.1:24564-28078 GCF_000695815.1 Acanthisitta chloris
GAAATGCAGTCAGAGATGCAGCTACAGTGAGGAACTGCTTACAGAGTGCTTAGCCATCCATCAGTCCTTGAGGGAACAGGAGGGTCATTATGGATAACAGAGTAATTGGAGCTTGACTCATAATGGGTTATTCTTTTATTCTTGCAACGTCTATTCCCCCAGTGTGAGGGAAAATGCTGTTTCAGTGACATATGCCAGGGACAGCTCACATTTCCTGTGCCATACAGTGAGGAACTGCTTACAGAGTGCTTAGCCATCCATCAGTCCTTGAGGGAACAGGAGGGTCATTATGGATAACAGAGTAATTGGAGCTTGACTCATAATGGGTTATTCTTTTATTCTTGCAACGTCTATTCCCCCAGTGTGAGGGAAAATGCTGTTTCAGTGACATATGCCAGGGACAGCTCACATTTCCTGTGCCATGCCATGCAGTTCATGGGACAATGTGATGTTCTATGTCAGAGAGTATTTTGCAGCATCATTATGAAAAGCTGTTACTTAATGGACTGATTTTGGTGTTCATAAACAAAGAACAGAATTGTTTCTTACAGTGGCTTCCTTTTCCCTATTTATTGTTAAAAAGTGGATTAGATGCCAAGGAGTTGAATCCCCAGCCTGGATTTATAGTCAGCAGTTACAGGGCCATTTCCCGAATGGGGCTGCTTCAGCTGCTGGGGCTTCTAGGGGCCAAGCTGGAGCTGGCTAAGGATGTCAGCTCAGATATCAGGAGGAAATCCTTCCCTGTGAGGGTGCTGAGACACTGGCCCAGGTTGCTCAGAGCAGCTGTGGCTGTCCCATCCCTGGGAGTGTTCCAGGCCAGGTTGGATGAGGCTTGGAGCAACCTGGGCTGGTGGGAGGTGTCCCTGCCCATGGCAGGGGGTGGGATTAGATGGTCTAGAATGTTCCTTCCAACCCAAACCATTCCATGATGATCATGACTGCTCCATAAACATATACATAAACATCAATTTATCCCAGTATTTCACACACAAAAAGGTGAGGACAAGTTTTGTCTGGGGGTTTGATTTCCTCCCTTCATTCCAAACATCACAGTTCAGTGTCCATCCTACTGACACAAGAATTGAAGGAATAAACAGAAATCACTTTCATTCATGACTCTGAGGGCTTCAATTGATGTGTTCACTAGGGCTGCTCCTGAGGAGGTCTATACATGCAACTTGTGACCACCAGTGTCCCAGTTTCTTTATGGTGAGTGTCCAGTACCAATTATGTTTGGGGAATGAATAAATAAGGGAGTAAATTCTCCCATCTCTGTCTCTCACATGATCTCCAAGTCACATTCCTGTTGCAGTTGTTCCTCCCATTGCAAATTGATTGCCTCAGTCTCACTTCGAGCAAGGGATAACAGGAACATGGAAACTCCTCCCTCAACCTATTTGCATTGCAAACTTTTATTCCGCTCTAGTGCTAACTAACTTTCAGATTGTTTTAATTCTGCAGATGGCACAAGAGGGTTTGAATTGAGTTTGGTTCCTCCTTGGACTCCAGATACTCAGTCAGTTTTGTATTCGGAACACAGAGGCCAGTTCTGACTGAGACCTTGAGCTGCTCTGACCAAACACGGTCAGGAGAACTAAGATAATTCACTCAATCGAGATTCACCTACCCCATGGCAGTGAGGGCTCAGTGTGAGCCAGCAAATAGCTTCATTTAACTCATAAACGTTTGTATTGTGCAAAATTTTAAAAAAATAAATTACTGAGAGTCTGAGAGACAAAACCAACTAAAAGATTGACTAAGAATGTGCTTGATCTAGTACCACATCAGGAGTCATGAACATGGAGCCCTGTGGTGCCATTTATAGAGAAAAGGGAGGACAAAATGAATGTGTTTAGCAGAATAATAATTAGCAAGAGCTCCTGGCACCCCATCTCAAACCTAACAAGGTGCAGCTCCCCCAGCCACAGGAGCAGGGCTCAATGCCCTTGGGGTTTTGGAGCCCTGTGTGAAGATGAAATCCATTCCAGTTGTGTGACTCATGTGGAGACTTGCTGAATAGTTATTCACCTGCTGAGTTTAACTTGCAGCAGCAGTGGCTGAGAGTAAGAGCAAGACAGGTAAGGCACCCAAGGGCAGAGTGCTCCCAAAAGGACCTCTGCAAAAGAAGCTGTTCTCACTTAGCAGTGAGTCCACTTGCAGGATATCCTGGAAATTCAAGTCCTGACTGTCTTTTCCTCCTGCCTCATCCACACAGAAGCTTCCAAGGGCCATTGACCCTGTTAAACTCAACAGCAGAAGTCCCAGAGACCTCTCTGGACCAGGACACCTCTGAGTTCTTAAGCAGGTGCTCTATTCAGGAGGCTGCCAAGGGTCTGGTGATGGTTCTAAAGAGCATCTGGAAGATAAAATGAATGTTTTCTGATATTTATGTATTGAAAATTTACTCCAGAAAGAAGATCAAATCAAAGGAGGCAAAATTTTAAACATATAATTCTTATAGCTTTAATGCCTAAGTAAATGTGTTCTTTGCTACTCTGTGCTTAATAGCAGTTGCTGCTGTTATAAGGTCAATTCAGAGAATGGAGAGGAGACAGATGACTGTGTAGCCCAGCACAAAGAGTCTTTTTTGTCCTTGCACCAGTGTTTAAATCCCAAAGGAACAATTTTTCTTGCTGTGCCTTCATCTTTCTACAAATGTATTTTCCCAGACCCTGAAACCTTTTCCAAGGAGAGTCAGTGTCTCTTCCTGTGTCCTTGGTATTGAGCTAGACATGGCACAGGAGGATACAGGGACAGGAATGATGACAGAGCTAGGAGGAGTGACTGATAGCCCACAGGGCTGTGCAGCCCTGCAGAAGGACCTCGATAGGCAGGAGAGATGGGCAGAGAGGAACTGTCTGAAATCCAACAAGGGCAAGGACAGGTCCTGCACCTGGGGAGGAATAACCCCAGCACCAGCACAGGCTGGACTGACCTGCTGGAGAGCAGATTTGCAGAGGACCTGGGGGTCCTGGTGGGCAACAATCTGTCCCTGACCAGCAGTGTGTCCTGGGGGTCCTGGTGGGGAACCATCTGTCCTTGAGCCAACAGTGTGTCCTGAGGGATAACAATCTGTCCCTGACCAGCAGTGTGTCCTGGGGACTAATGAGGCCACTAAGGAGGCCTAAGGAGGGAGACACTGCCAGGAGATCAGTTACCTCCAAACCTTGTTTGAGTGGCTGCTCCCCTTACCAAGGCAGCTATTTTGACATCCCTCGCCCTGATCCCCCTCTCTGGCAGCCCATTTGTCACTCAAAACCAAGAAAAAGGGATCAGAAACTCCTCTTGTGTCCTGCACACAGCAGATATGAGTATCCTTTAGGAAGGCCAGCCTGCTTTGAGCAGTGCCAGCTTGATCTTGGGTGTCTATCAGCACCAGGGCTCTGATCTCTCTGGAGCAAACCTGGAACCTCTGCTGGACCAACAGTTCCTGCTCTAATTGCTGCTTTAAAGTCAGTTTACATGTTCCTGCAGTGCACTCCAAGCTCCAGGACAGACAAGTCCTTTCTCTCTT
>NW_008680725.1:28104-53158 GCF_000695815.1 Acanthisitta chloris
CATGTTCCCTGGGATAATTTGTCGTGAGAACATATGGAATTGTCTCAGGAAGATCTCACTGTAAGTGACACAACTTGCCAGAATGTGTAGTTACTCACCCTGGGAATGGCTACTCACAAAAAGCACAACCACTCTGAAGGAAACATGTTTTCCAAAGCTTCCTACCACCATGAGCAGAACTGGAGCAACTCCACCCACTGGAGTTTCCGACACTGCGACTCCCAAACATGGAACAGCACCAGGATGCCACAGGCAGCACTGGAGCACACTCCTCATGGAAATCTGCAGGGGGCCAAAGCTATCTCTGAGCATGAAGCATGTTATCAGCGCCAACAGATTTGCACCACAGAACCACTGAGGATGAAAAAGAATTTGAAGTCCAACCCTCAGCCCAAGCAGCACCATGGGCCCCACTAAGCAGGGCCCAAGTGCCACAGCCACAGGGTTTTTGAACACTGCCAGGGATGTGACTCCACCACTGTCCTGGGCAGCTGTGCCAGGGCTGGACAACTTCTGTTCCCTACAAAAACACACCTGACAGCCTAGAAAATTCCACTGGATTACTGAATCTGAAGGATCCCCATCAGTGATCTGTGTTTCACTCATGCACCAGTAATTTACTCTGTATTGCAAGTGATTAAACAGATCTTCTGAGATGTTAAAGAGCAGGAGAAATCTCTTTCTGCTTTAGCAGTTATCTGAATCAGTGAAATCCAAATTTCACCCAGACACAGGATCTCTGCAGCACCCAGGGCAGCCACCCCCACCCTCCTTCCAAGGATAGTTCATCCTTCTTCTTCTGGGCACCTACTTTACCCTAGGAGAAAGCTATATTTGGAGGTGTCAGGCTTCCTGCTCTGGCTTCCTGCTGCCAGAGGGCAGGGACAGGTGGGATATTGAGAAGGAATTCCTCTCTGTGAGGGTGGTGAGGCACTGGCACAGGCTGCCCAGAGCCTTGGGAATGTTCCAGGCCAGGTTGGATGGGGCTTGGAGCAACCTGGGCTAGTGGAAGGTGTCCCTGCCCATGGCTGGGGATAGAATGGAATGAGATTTAAAGTCCTTCCAACCCAAACCAGTATGGGATTCCATGATGCTGTGACAGATTGAACTTGAAGCCTCTGTCTGAAATCAATCCCCTAAGGCAAAAGGAGCCTGTTGTGCTCCACAGCCTCTTCTCAGTCAGCTCCCTCCTGTCCAGCACTGCCCCTGCAGCTGAACAGCCTGGTGAGCCAGTGGTGCCTGTAGAGTTGCTGGCTGCAGGGTAATTTGGTGACACAACACCGCTTAATGTGCTGAGCATGGACATGTTAATAGAAATCTGTCAGAAATTCAATGTCCAAGTCCCAGACACAGAACCTTGGTTGAAATACATTGGTGTCTGTCTGTACTTGGGCACTGAGCTCCATCGCTGGGTGATTCAGCCAATTCATCCCAACAGGAGCTTCAGCTTTCAAAATAACAGTCTCTAATCTGTGCATTTTGAACTAGGTTTAACTGTTAATGTGGCAGGTTCTGAGTGTCTTGTGACGGAAAGTCTTAATGCTATTAATTAGTATTGCTATGACTATTTTTGCATGGAGTCTCCATGGCAATAAGAGTGTTCCAGAGGGAGCCAGGGGAAAACTGGGTTTGATTTTGATAGGAACAGTTCAGAGCATTGCAAGGATATTCTCAGCCTCCAAGCAGGGTCAATGTGGAAGACAAGATGCAGATTTTGTCCCTTTTCATCAGTTCCTGAGAGGATAATTTTTAGAGAAGCAGCTACTCATAATTTAGGGAGTTCAAGCACTGGAGTCTCTGCTACATGTAATTACATCTCCTGGATGAAGCTGAAATCTGATTTCTTGTGAGATTGCTTCCTAGTGTGCACAATTTCTCCTTTGAACTTCCACCAAGCAGATCTTAGAATTTCACTGCCTGATGGATTAAAGAACTTTCCCTAACAAGAACATGCATCAATTCATGCACACCAGGAGTGAGCCACCTTGGCTTCCTCTGAGGTTAAATGTTCAGGTTGAGGAGAGGTTTCTATGTTCTCTGTTTTTCTTTTTCAGACAGTTTTTACCAAGACTCCTTTAATTCTTACCTTTGTTGTGCTGTCAGTGTTTTCCAGCTCTCACCTGAGCACTCTCACTTCTTGCCCAGAGCAAATGATGCTCCATCCCTGGGAGTGTTCCAGGCCAGGTTGGATGGGGCTTGGAGCAACCTGGGCTGGTGGAAGGTGTCCCTGCCCATGGCAGGGGATGGAACGTGATGAGCTTTAAGATCCTTCCACCCCAAACCAGTTTATGGGTCTATGATTCTATGATACTCTCCTTCCTTTTCTACTCCCTTATTACTGGGGGTTACAGCAGAGAATCCCACCCTGTTGTCACCCCACTGGGTGTTTTGTCCTTGTAAGGATCATTCCTCAGCCCCACAGCTGATGCCAAACAGCCAAAGGCAGGAGGAGCATGCCCAGGCTTTGACAGGCAGAGTCCTTTTCCTCCTGCATCTCTGCGTGGCCAAGGAGACATTAATCCTTCTCAGCCCCAGCATCTCCCTGGGAGCTGAGTCAGAATGAAATCCTTACCTCATAGAAATATTGAAAATCTAAATATGAGCCAGTTTTTCAGGCTGCCTTTGGGGAGGAATGGGCAATTCATCCCCTTTGCTGAGATTTACCTGCGGAACAAGTGTCCCTGTGATGCTCTCATTTCTCTCCATTAGCTCTGAGTGATGCAGGGCGAAGTGCCTGATCTCAGAGCCTGCTCTGGTCTATCTCTGGGCACACCCCATGCTGATGGACCCCCTTGCTGCTGAACATCTGCTTCCAGGGCTCAGCTCCCCATCCCATGCCACAATCAGAGAGTCGGACAATCAGGAAGGTTGGAAAAGACCTTCAAGAGCATGAAGTCCAACCCCCATGGCCACTAAACCATAGCATGAAGTGCCAGTGTTTTTTGGACACTTCCAGGGATGGTGACTCCACTCCCTCCCTGGACAGCTGTGCCAGGGCTTGACCACTCTTTTAGTGAAGGATTTTTCCCCTAATATCCAATCTAATTCTCCTCTGCTGGAACTTGAAGCCGTTTCACCTTGTACTGAGGAGAAAAGCTGTTGGGCAGGGCAGGACTCACCAAGTCATAGAATTACAGACTGGTTTAGGTTGAAAGGACGTTATAGACCAACTCATCCCAAGCCCTGCCATGGGCAGGGACACCTTCCACCAGCTCAGGGTGCTCCAAGCCTGGAACCCTCCCAAGGAGGGAGCAGCCACAGCTGCCCTGGGCAACCTGTGCCAGTGCCTCAGCACCCTCACAGGGAACAATTCCTTCCCAATATCCCATCTGTCCCTGCCCTCTGGCAGTGGGAAGCCATTCCCTGTGCCCTGTCCCTCCATCCCTTGTCCCAAGTCTCTGCAACTGGAAGGGGCTCTATGGTCTTCCTGGATCTTCTCTTTTCCAGGCTGAACACCCCCAGCTCTCCCAGCCTGGCTCCAGGGCAGAGGTGCTCCAGCACTCAGAGCATCTCTGTGTCCTCCACTGGGCTCATTCCAACAAGTCCATGTCTTGTGCCTCCCCTGCCCAGTGTGCACTGGAACAGCTCCCAGAGGAGATGCCAGCCAAGCTCAAGGAGGCTGCGCAGAGGGACTGGTTATTGCCCACCACACTCTCATTTCCATGAGTCCCAGCAGAGGCTGCTGCCCCTTGGGCTGGGGATGAGGTCTCACGCATTCCTGGTATGAGGAGTTACACTTCCCATTGAATGGGAGAACTTGTGCATACCCTTGAGAGAAGAACCTGTATAAACATTCTCCTCAGAGAGTTTGGCCACAAACCCTTCACACTGTGTAAGCTGCTGGGGCTTTGGGAGGATTTCAAAGCCTGTTTCCCAGATTTCTGCTAAGAACTTAATCTCAGCTTGGTGGGGGAACTTTATAAAGGTTTGTCCCTTATCAAAGGGAGGAAGGACACAGTGACAAAGGAGTGCGAGCTGCTCACAAGTTCCTGCTGTCCACTCTGGTACCCACAGAGCTTGGGAAACATCTCCTCTGCCTGAACCGACAGAGCTTGCTGGTTTGTGAAGTGTGAGGGTGTGGGGAGTGACCCAAAAGCAGCCAGGGAGGAGTGTGACCCACCTAAACTTACCCCGAGTGTAAACCAGATGGGCTCAGTCCTGGGGAAACACAGCTGTGAGGTCACTTCTCCTCTCTCCAGTTTGTGAAGGCAAGAGTTTTAGTCAGAATAAATACATTTCTCAGCTTTGGTTACCATGTTTGTTTCATGATTTATTCCCTACTCAGTATTTCATTTTCACCTTGCCAAAAGTGGGTGCAGAAACACTCAAAGGAGAAATGTTTGCTTCTCAAAGCCCTTTTTTTAAGGTAATTTTTAGGGGATTTTTTTAATCTTTGGAGATCTCTATTGCTACTGTTTTGTAATGAGATGTAGAAATATGTTAAAGGCATAACAGAAATTCAGATCAAAACATCAGAAGTTTTTTTGGCTGAAACTACTCACCAAATCAAATCCAATTTTCAAGAGATTGTAACAAACTCAAACATAAAGTTTTGGTTTAACAAGGGGTCTTACCTTTCCTGCACCTTCCCTGGATGGTTGTTCCTTGCTTTGCATGGAGCTGAATTTCTGCTCATTTGCCTGTTTAAACATGTAGATTGTGATGGCAAGAGGCAGTGATGGCACTAACAGATTAGAAGATAACCTCATTCATTTTTCTCTAATAAGCAGAGCTTGTTGTTTGATCCAGCCCTGGTTCAGCTCTTTGCACACAATCCAAGTGGGAAAGATGCCTTTTCTCCCTTTCACTTTGGATTCCTGTGGCAGTGAAACAGCAAACAGACTGATAAAGGAATAGCTTCCAGTTTGGAACCCTGGCTAATGAAGTCCAGCCCTAATGGCATTATTCTGGAGGTCTGACACGTGGAATTAAATGAGATCATTATCCCAACACTAAATGCAGTGGCCACAGTTCCAAATCCCATTGAAGTGCTGCTAAGGTGCCAGTGGCAATGGAGCAAACCCTTGGCTCACCAGAGACCTCTCCTGGAGTCTCCCAGGGGTGTCTGCAGAGACCATTTTACCAATGCAGTACCCCAAAATGAATCAGATCTTCTCTAACTCCCAATTGCCATAGACACTCATCATAAGTTGTCTAGAAGGAAGTGATGTGCTGAGCTCTGTGGTGATCTCCACTCCATTGCAGCCAACCCCATAGTTGTTGTACACACAATCTCCTCAGAGCTCCGGGCAAAGGGTTAAAGCAAATAGTCTGTTATACCGTGATTAATTTAGCCTGATTTCTTTTTCTTCTCTGAGTGAAATGTCCTGGTGCTTATTGCTTTTTCTTTGGACAAGTTTACTATTCAGATTTATTCCTCATTCAGGTTTATTTGAAGAGTGTTTCATTTTAAACCATGGCTTGTGGCAGCACAGTGTGGGCACAGCCCCAGAGCAGGGACTGTCCCCTGTTCTGGCACTGAGGGGCACCTCCAGTCCTGGGGCAGCTCTGAGCTCCTCAGGACATAAAAGAGCATGTCCAGGGAAGGGCAGGAGCTGGAAAGGGGCTGGAGCACAAGGAGCAGCTGAGGGAGCTGTGGGGGCTCAGCCTGGAGAAAAGGAGGCTCAGGGGAACCTTCTGCTCTCTCCAACTCCTGCCAGGAGGTGCAGCCAGGTGGGGTCAGGCTCTGCTCCCAGGGAACAAGGGAGAGAATGAGAGGGAACAGCCTCAAGCTGTGCTAGGGGAGGTTTAGGTTGGATATTAGGGATAATTTCTCCCTGGGCAGGGCTGTTCAGCCCTGCACAGCTGCCCAGGGCAGTCTCATTCCTGGAGGAATTTAAAAGCCATGTGGATGTGGCACTTGGGGACACAGTTAGTGGTGGCCTTGGCAGTGCTGGGGATGGTTGGACTTGATGACCTCAGAGACCTTTCCCAACCCAAATGATTCTGTGATTGCTGTTGCTGCATCCCCAAATTTCCCCATGGCTGTGATGAGGTGGGAGCTGAGTCAGGTGGAGACACTGCTCTGCTCAGGCTGTGTAGTGATGCTGGGAGAAATATGAGCTTCCCTTGTACAGGCTTCAGAAATGTCATGTTTACTGAGCCACAACAATATTGAGATCAAACCTGCTCTAGTTATGAATCAAACCTGAGTTTTATTTACCAACCTCACAGTGTCAGCCTGGGGTATGAGAATCTAGTTGGGTAATTCCAGCTCACTGGGAACACTTTCTGGGGCCACTCCACCCTCTGCACACCCTGTGTCCAGGGACCCTGGGGCAGGTGGCCCTGGGCAGAGGGAGGGAACTCTGTTTGCTGTGGTGTGCTAAGCAAAGCACTTTGGATCCATAAAAACCGCAACAACAGGAATAAAAGTGTCACTTTTTAGGGTACACAAAGGCAGTGTGAGACAGTCTGAGACCTGAACAGCTGAGTGAAAAAATTCCCTGAAATATAAAGAGCTAAGTTCAGCTATTGATTGAGCTCTGAAACAGCAGCGGTTACAAATAATTTATTCTTACAGCCTGACATAATACAAGAATTATTTAATTAGGAACATAGTTATTTACAGAATGTGCATTTCTGGGGAGTTTAGGTCAATGGGATTAGTTAGTGCCCAGAAACAGAACTCTAGGGGAGTGTAATGAGGTGCACGTGCTGCCAGCAGCTCTGGGGCCACTTGTGGGGTGAGCACACCCTGCTGGGTCAGCTCTCAGTGTCACCTCAGGGAGACCTCAGCTTGGGATTCAGCCTTGGTGCAAATTCCATGCTCTCCAAACCTCTCCTTCATATCTGTGCTCAGTGGGCACAGATATGAGAGCTGATCCCATCTCCCTCCCTGGGACTGAGTGTGGGGATAGAGACATTTCCTCAGGCAGAAGCAACTGCTGCAGATGCCACAGCTCTGCCCCAAAGCCCTCAGAGATGTGCTCAGCCACACCTCAGGCCATGGTGGGACTCCAAGAGAGCTGCAGAGAGACCTGAGACAAGGGATGGAGGGACAGGACACAGGGAATGGTTCACACTACCAGAGGGTATGGACAGATGAGATATTGGGAACGGATTCTTGGCCTTGCGGGTGGTGAGACACTGGTACAGGTTGCCCAGAGCAGCTGTGGCTCCTCCATCCCTGGGAGTGTTCCAGGCCAGGTTGGATGGGGTTTGGAGCAAACTGGGCTGGTGGAAGGTGTCCCTGCCCATGGCAGAGGATGGCATGAAATGAGCTTTAAGATCCTTCCAACACAAACCATTCCATGATTCTCCATTCTAGGCTGATTCTCTGACCTGCTGAGGTTTATGTTCCACACAGTTATATTAGATTTTTCATTTGTGCATCCTGAGTATTTAAGCAAGAAAACCAAACCTCTCCAGGCTGTGTCAGCAATTAAACATTCATTACCCATCAGGTCACCCCAAAGCTTCTGCTCCCTGTGCTGAACCACCCCAAGTCCCTCAGCCTTTGCTCAAGGCAGAGCTGCCCCAGCCCTCTTGGAACAGTCTCCCTTGCTCAGTTAGGAGTGTAGTCATGTGCTCATTGCTGAAGGGAGTTAGGTGCAAAACTTCAACAAAATGAAGAAAAGGCAAAGATTTGGGCTTTTGGGAGAAAATTCTGTGGTTCTTAGGCAAATCTGTGATTTCCAAGGGAATTTCTGCCTGGATGAGAACTCTGTGACTGTTCTGCTTTCTTTTAAAATCAATAGAAATGGAAATATGGATTCACTTAGAGCTGGATCAGCCCAGAGGTTACAGAATTTATCTTCAGTGCTTTAAAAGCTGAGTGTTTGCAGAAGAGGAATAATTTTCCCAGTTCTCCAGATGCTGCAGGAGTATGGAGAAGATCATGTTCCTTAGTTTATTGCACTACTTTTTGGGAAGGGAAGCCCAGGACATTGCTGATGTGTTTGATAACATCCCTGGTTCATGGCTCTCACAGTGAAGTTAGGCTGAGCAAAATAAAACTTTCTTTATTTACCTCATTTTATATCATAGCAGAGGTTAATCTCAACACAGACAGGAAGGAAGAATCACTTTCTCCTTCATGCCAAGCTCTCGAACTGGGACAGAAGCCACTGACTTGTTTTAATTAACACTAATGCTCAATTAAATCAAGTAAACATTAAGATTCATGAATTACAACCTTCAATTATCAAATTATTTTAAGGCAGCTCGTTAGAATGCAAACCCAGCAAAGCCTAAGGCAAGGAGATTCCAGCTTGGAGGCAAAGGAGCTGTTCCAGCAGGTTCTTCCTTTCCCAGGCTGGGAGCAAACAGGGCTCAGTGTCCTGCAGGAGCACCCCCAGCCTCTGGAGCCTCCTGCCCTGCAGTGATGTGTGAGACAAAGTGTTACACACTCCCATGCTTGTTGCTTTAATTTACTGGCAATTTAGGTGTCATGATAAAAGATGACAGATTTGCCCTGTCAATCAGATTAAGAAGAGAATAGCAAAACTAATTTGGCTTATCATCAAGAGAATAAATCTTGTTGGAAGCTGTTGTGGTGTTTTCTTATTCACAACAGCTTCCTCTTCCAGGAGGATCTTGGCCACTGTCTGGGCTGGTATTAAGGCTGTCTGTCTGCCTGGTCAGGAGCTAAATCTTATGCCAGACTGTCTTTTTCCTGATGTGCTGGGAAAGCAGAGAGAGGAGGAGCTGCCCCTGGTACTGCCATGGACACCTGCTGCCTCCAGACCTTCATTCCTAATTGCAGCACTTCCTCATGGCTGGGGATTCTCTCAAAGCAGGGATCATGGAATATTCTGAGCTAGAAGGGCCCCACAAGGATCATCAGTCCAATCCCTGCCCTGCACAGGCCCCCCAGTGTTTCACCCTGTGCCTGAGAGCATTGGCCAAACACTCCTTGAGCTCTGTCAGCCTTGGGGCTGTGACCACTGCCCTGGGGAGCTGTTCAGTGCCCAAACACGTCTGGGGGAAGGACCTTTCCGTGATATCCAACCTAAACCTGTTCTAGTGCCCGAACACCTTCTGAGGAAGAACCTTTCCCTAATATCCAGCCTAATCCTCACTTAGAGAAGTGTGACTTGAGAGAAAGGTCTTCTTATGAAAGTGCTGATGGATAGCCTGAAAAATCAGGATTCATTTCTTAATTGTCTATTTAATTTCTTAATTTCAACATAAAGCTCATGTTGCTGGAACTAGCTGTAAGCCCAGATGTTGCACACTGAACCTTCCCACCCTGGTAAACCTAATTTCCTGCCCAGCACAGTGTGACACAACAGCTGATGTTGAGGATGAGTTCAGGAAGATGAGAAATTTTCCCACAGTTTGGCATTTTCCCTGTTAACTCCTTTTGATCTCATGAAAATCCTATTTGCTCAGCTGCTCTCAGTGCTCGCTGGGTGCACCAAGCTTTGCTGTGTTGGCTTGGGAGGAAAATCTCCTGAATAGAAACAGCTCCAGAAGAGCAAGGCAGGAAAGGGGAAACGCAGCAGCTGATACCAGCAGGTTTTCATTCCCATTTCTGGTTTTGAGGGCTCTTTGTTTCCTTTCTTCTCTATTTCTTCTTCCAGCCACATCTCTTCCTCCCTTCCATCTAGAGTCACAGAACCCCAGAATCACTGAGGTTGGAAAGGCCCTCCAAGATCATCAGGTCCTACCTGTGACCCATCACCACTTGTCAGCTAGACCAGAGCACTGAGTGCCATGTTCCTTGGGCACTTCCAGGGATGGTGACTCCACCACCTCCCTGGGCACCTCCACCATATCCAGGAGGCAGATTTTCCCTGCAATAAGGAGGTGAGAAGCTTCTCCCATTCCTAGTCTTTGTAAAGCCCAGTCAGGAAGAGGAGAGAAGGGAACAACAGGCTCGTGCTCAGGTGGGAAGTGAGTGAAGCAGGTCAGAGCCAAGCCAGGAGCAAGGGCTGCTGGACTTTTCCACTCCTGAAGTCCTGAAAGGGAAGGCTGACAGTGGACAGCACTCTGGTGCTGGGGAGTCTTCATGGTCAGCCCAGAGCCCAGAGCAGGTAACAGCACCTGATTGCTTTGGTCTGTCAGAAACCTGGGCCCAAGTTAGAAATACCCAAACCACAACATATCTGTGCTGGCCCTGGGACTGTGCTGACCCCCACCTGGCTGAGCTGCTGACACTGGACATTGAGGATTGAACTTGATGGTATTAGAGGTCTAATCAACCTTAGTGATGCTGTGATTGTGTGGTCAAGTGGGCTCTGTGAAAAGGGATGGTCCAGCACAGCTGTAAGGAATTCCCCACTGCCCAGGGAAGGAGCACAGCTCTGCTGTGAGAGCAGTGGTGCCCAGGTGTGACTCCTGAGCCCAGAGGTGCTGCCAAGTACTGAGATTTACAGACCAGGAGTTATTTTCACCAATTTCTGTACCTCCCTGCAAGCTATACCTGCAGTACCCCACCTCATCCCAAGCTGTCAGTTCTGGAGGCTGCTGGTTTGATGGAAACAAGTGTTCCCACAGCCTGGCATGGAATAGAGCAGGGCATCTCCCCTGGTCTGGCTGAGCTGCATCACTTTTTCAGGTACCTCCTGTCCTCAGCACATGGGAGATGCACAAGACAAATAAATCCCCAGCACTGCCACGGGGCGGATACAGCAGTAAAGTTGCAAGATTGATCCCCCTTCAGGGGGGACAAAACCCAGCATCAATCCTCACCTGACAAGGAGCAGGCTGAGAGTTGGACAATTCATTTGGCTGATGTATTTGCTTTTATGCTGCATTATATCATCTGTGCTATAGAGCTCAGAGGTGTCACAGAGCTCTGGCCTGTGCTATGCCCTGTGCTGAGAATGGAAGCCCAGGGCAGGGGGTGGAACTTGGTGAGCTTTAAGGTTCTTCCAACCCAAACCATTGTCACAGGTTGGACTAGATGGTCTTGGAGGTCTTTTGCAACCTCAGTGATTCTGTGGCTCTCTGTGGCTTGTCCTCCCTGCCCAGACATTCACCTTGGGGCAGTTCAGACTCTGCCAGAGTGATCTGCTCTCCCAAAGCACAGGATAAAAAATGCAGATTTTAATCAGGTTTTATTGCCCTGAAATTTCACTTGGGGTTGGAGGAAAGATTGAAAAACCTTCTGGTCTTGTAGTATATTCAGTTTTGATCTGACAAGATCAGTGGTTGATTGGTTTGTTTGCTTGTTCTAAGCAAAGGGATCAAAGAGATCATGCAGAGTATGAGATGTTAACTGTCAGGAGAACACACCTGTCTGGGCTCCTCATCATTGAGTGAGGTTGTGATGAAGTGATGACCCAGGGCTCGGGGGTTCTTGGTCTCTCGTTCCCCTGCTCTTGGCTCTCTCAGTAGGGATGGTGCTGCATCCCCCTCCCTAACCTCCTCCCAGGACAGTGTGTTCAGCTATGCTTCTCTCTGGCAAGCTGAGAGTGCAAGACTGAAACAAAGACATCCTAGGATGTAATTGCAGTTAGAGAGTAAAAATCATCTTGTTTTCCAGTGACAATGAACAAATCTGTGCTAGCATTGCACAGCACCTCTGCTTGTGGCCAAGTCTGTGCCAGAGCTCACAGTAGACTATGGAATATATATATACATAAATATATACTCTGAGGCTTTTCAGGAAAATAGTCATAAACAACAAATAAAGGAGCCCCAAGCTTTACAGTCTGACCTGTCTGGATATATGTGCACACAAATGCTTCTGTACATACAGTCATCATCACCTGCTGCTGCTGGAGGAAGATGGAGTGTCAGTGGGACTAATAAGAGTAATGGGCATGCCAGGGCTGTCAGCACTGCTTAGGTCTGTGTGTCTGCCCAGGGGGGAGCAAATGGAACAGGAATGTCTGACAGGTGGGACACATTTCGCATCCCTCTCACTTTGCCCTTCCAAGCTGTTGCTGCATTCCTTGTTTCCATTATTAAAATCTTTCCCAGTTGCACTTGCAGTCTTGGTCTCCCTCTCCTCCCAGACTGCAGTTCCCCCATGGAGCAGGGGGTGCTGGGGTCGGGATGGACACACCAGTGCTTGATGGACAGTGTAATTCTGTTGAGAAATAGATCATGAAAGCAACAGTTCTAAGCAGTTTCATGACCCTCTGGCTCCTTGTTTCTCCTCTGGGTGAAGGAAAACTTGGGAATCCTCAGGCCCTTCACAAACAAATTCTGGGAATGCTGCAGAGTCGCCAGAGCTGCTGTTTCACTGGGTAGTTTTATGACGTTTCTAACCATTCTCCAGCACTGCCAAGGTCATCACTAACCATGTCCCCAAGTGCCACATCCACAGGGCTTTAAATCCTGCATTGTGCTGTCACTGGGAGAGTGGAATCAGTCTTTCCTATTCCAGTTCAGCTCCACCTAAGCTCTGCTCCCCCAGAGGTGTGAGCTTCCTCTTCTCCCCAGGCCCTGGGCACTGATCTACAGCTGACCCTGTAACAAGGACACCTCCATGAAAACAACATAAAAACCATCTGTGGAAACCTGATTGCAGCTCTAAGAGAGGATTTATTTGTGTTGAGAATCAATAATGCTTGATTTTCTTGTTTCTTCAAGCATCAAGAGCCACAGTGTCTGTGCAGTGTTATTATTCATGGGGAGAGATTTCCACAGCAAATGAGAACTTTGCATGGGTAGTTTAGGTTAGATATAGAAATGATTAGTTTTTTCTGATTTAATAGAGAGATCTAATTTCACTGCTACCTAGTATTTAATATCTTTTCTCCCTGTCTGGATTCTTTTTAGCTTCCTACTACATTGCAAGAGAAATAAAGGAAGAAAAAGAGGCAAAGGAATGCAAAGTAAAACAAAAATGAGGCTGTTCAATCAGGCAGGGAAAAAAAGCTATCTAAAATCCCCTGAATAAGGTCAAAGAAAATGAATCATATCTTTTTCATTCAAGAAATGAATTTTGTTGCAGGCATTAAAATCTAGAGCTGCCTGCAAATGCTGAAGACGTACTCACTGCTTTCCCTGCTAAAACTGCCCCTTTTGGCCCAGGCTGATTGCAGTTCCAGAGCACAGGGGTATTAACAGGTTTCCTTTGTCATTCCACCTGTTCTGCAGCTTAGTCCCAGAGCAGAGGCTGCAGAGATGCTAATGCCTCAGACAGCAACACACCACGAGGCTCTTTCAAGTAAGGCTCATATTAGCAGCCAAAAACCTGTTCTTGGAGGCTCCAGCTGGGCAAAGCTGGGTCACAAACACAACTGGACAAGTCATACCTTGAGCAGCCTGGTGAAAATCCAGCCTAGACCCTATTTTTGAGCAGGAGCTGAGACTGCAACACCCTGACACCATTTCCAGCCCAGGAGAGTTGGAGGGATTGGTTCTACAACTGCGTAAAAGTCCCTTAACCACTGCAGGATTTTCATTAGATGTGGTATTTGTCTTTACCAGAAACTCCAAACCCTTCGGATTATTTACAGCCAACTAGTAAAAAAAGATGTAACAAATGCCTCCTGCACTTCTCAGGAGTCTCTCAAAAAGGAGCTGCAGTGCTGTTGGGTTTTTTACCAGAAAAAGTAGCCCAAACCCCTTCATTCTTAGAAGCTGTGAGGGGTTCCTAGCTGGAAAACTGAGCCCATGCAGGTAGATCACTCTGCAGCTCTACTGGGGTCCCTGGCACTGGTTTCTGATGGCACTGGGATGCGCTGAGGGCTCAGCAAAGAGGGCCAGGGCAGGGTGTGAGTGGGGTCCTCACCTTGTGTGGGTGCAGATGGAGAGGACGGATTCCCTCCCGTAAGGGTTATATTTCCTCAGTTGGATATTATGTGATTCTATGGATACACTGGATATATTGGGATCTCCAAGGATCATCAGTCCAACTCCTGCCCAGGACAGCTGAGCAATGCACCCTGTGCCTGAGAGCATTGGACAAATACTCCTTGAGCTCTGTCAGGCTTGGGACTGTGACCACTGCCCAGGGGAGCTGTTCCAGTGCCCAGACACCCTCTGGGGGAAGAACCTTTCCCTGATATCCAACCTAAACCCATTCCAGTGCTCAAACACCCTCTGGGGAAAGAACCTTTCCCTAATACTTGGGAATAACTGATGTGGCCATGGAGCTCCTTCCCATGGTGGGTTAGGAATGTCCCAGCTCATTTCCAAACTGTGGCAGATCCATTACTCCAGGGAACAGTTCTGCTCCTTATCCCTTTGGTCCCAAGGTAGCTGCACCTTATTCCCGAGCCATTCCAGTGCTCAAACACCCTCTGGGGAAAGAACCTTTCCCTAATACTTGGGAATAACTGATGTGGCCATGGAGCTCCTTCCCATGGTGGGTTAGGAATGTCCCAGCTCATTTCCAAACTGTGGCAGATCCATTACTCCAGGGAACAGTTCTGCTCCTTATCCCTTTGGTCCCAAGGTAGCTGCACCTTATTCCCGAGCTGGATCTGTGCCCATGAGCTCTGAGCACTGGGTCTCACTGAGCTGTGCTGCAAGGCTGCCACAGCCTCACTCTGCCTGATCACACCAGAGTATGGGGGACAAAAAAGCCTCCTGGAGGGTCATGTCATGGCCCAGGTTGTGCCCATGTCTCTTGCTGAGTGTCTGGGAGGTTTCAGAGCTCTGGCAGCACAATTTGTTCTGCATTTGAACAACCAGGGATTAGCTCAATTTTCCCCACTGGATGCCACAATCACCGAGTGCTCTGGTGGCTCCATGTGACAGGTGTCTGAACTGAGCTTTGTACCATCAGACACTGCACAGGGAACATTCACAGTGCTCTGCTCCTCTCTGTCTGCATCACCTGTCCCTGATGGCATCTCCTCAGCTCAGCTGAGTCTCAGCTCATGTCCCATGCTCAGTGCAAGCTAACGGGGACAGCTCTGAGTGCTGACCCTGCAATGAGAACTGTTCTCCCAGGCCAGTGCTGCTGAAGTGTTGTCCATCACACCAGGGTCACCCTTCTGCTGGCACTGCCTTTCTCTGGTGATGCTGCAAAGCACCACACATTGGTAATGGCATATAAATGTTATCTCAGTGCTTATCATAGTATGACAGAACAGTTTGGGTTGGGAGAGACATTAAAGCTCTTCTTGTTCCACTCCCTGCCATGGGCAGGGACACCTTCCACCAGCCCAAGTTGCCCCTAATCCCATCCAACCTGGTCTGGAACACTCCCAGGGATGGAGCAGCCACAGCTGCTCTGGACAACCTGTGCCAATGCCTCAGCACCCTCACAGCCAACAATTCCTTCCCAATATCCCATCTGTCCCTGCCCTCTGTCAGTGGGAAGCTATTCCCTGTGTCCTGTCCCTCCATCCCTTGTCCCAAGTCCCTCTGTAGCTCTCTTGGAGCCCCTTTAGGCACTGGGAGGGGCTCTATGGTCTCCCTGAAGCTGGAGATTCAGAGATTCACACCTAAGGAGGTTTCATGGTCTGGTGGGAGGGTCCCTGCCCAGGGCAGGGGTTTAGCACTGGATGATCTCTGAGGTCCATTCCAACCCCTTAATATTCTTTGATTCCATGATTCCCTGTGCTGGTACTCAGACACCTCAGCACTGCTCACCACCCTCCTGTTTTCCTGCCCTCTGCTGTACGTGTGTGTGTGTGCGCTCAGGTGCTTCTGCAGCAGAAAGGTGACCCAGGAAGAAGGATTGTGTTGTGCACATGCTGCAGCTGAGTGTGCAGGAAACATGAGCACATGCAGCACCTCCAGTGAGGTCTTGGGGGGGTTGGTGTCTGTGTTTGCAGTGAGGAGGTTCTCACTTACCTTCATGACTTGTAGGTCCCCACAGTCCTCTCAAGTAAAGGAAATGTGTTGGAAAGTTCAGGTTTTGTGGAAGTGTTTGAGCTGCTGTGACAAAAAAAAAAGAGCTGTAAGAGGAGTGAGAAGTCCTTACAGGTTAGAGGGTACAGGTTAATCCATTAAAGTCTCCATAGCACTTATGCTCCTGCTGTTCTGCCTCATAAACCGTTGGAAAGGCTTACCCAAACAGCCCCTTTTTCTCTAGCAGCCACAAACAAATATCAAGACAAGGATGACTTATTTCTTTAAAATCCTCTTCCTCATCCTATCTGAGCATAATGCACTATATCTTAGTCAGAACTGCTTCTTACTCTTTACCTTGGGATTTATTTCTTTGCACTGTGGTTGCTTTTGCTCTTTTTGATAAGCTGAAATGGAAACTTTACTGTCTGCATGTTCAGCTCCCAATAATTCACCATTTGTGAGGGAAAATCACCCCTGCAATTGGAAGTGTTTTAAAAAGATCCTTCCCCAGGGAAAACAGAACATCAGAGAAAACCTTACAGTAGCTTCTTTCTCTGTACTCAGGCAGGAATCACAGAATCCCAGGATGGTTTGTGTGGAGATGGAAGAGACACCTTCCACTAGCCCAGGTTGCTCCAAGCCCCATCCAGCCTGGCCTGGAACACTCTCAGGGATGGAGCAGCCACAGCCTCTCTGGGCAACCTGTGCCAGTGCCTCAGCACCCTCACGGAGCAATTCCTTCTCAATATTCCATCCATCCCTGCCCTCTGGCAGTGTAAGCCATTCCCTGTGTCCTGTCCCTCTATCCCTTGACCCAAGTCCCTCTGCAGCTCTTTTCTCTGCTTTCAGAACATGAAATGGTTAATCCAAACACTCCGATTTCCCTCTCTGTCTCCCCTGGGGTGTGCTGAGGTGTTCGTTGGGGTCAAGATCTGGTGTGTCCTCTGGCTCTTGGTGTCTGTTCCTCAGCCACATCTCTGCTGAGAATGATCTCCCTCCTGGGCTGAGGACAGACGCATTCATGCCACAATGAGCTCAGAGTGCTCTCCTTTATCCCACCCATGGCTCCAATCAGTGTCTGCTCTGTTAGAGAGAGGCTAAAGCTGCTCTGCAACTCCCTGCTGAGCCCTGAGCCCTCTCTTAGTGCTGTGCTGGAGTTGACAGCTCCCAGGTAACTCTCACAAAGGTTTGCCAGGGAAACCCACTCCGAAAAGACCAGATCTTCCAAATATAACCCTGATCCTGCTCTCAAGGGTCTCTGCTGAGTGCCAGGATCAGGACACACCTTTAACCATCTCATAGGAATTTGGAATGCAAATTCTGCCTGTCCAGTTCCTGAACAGAACTTATCCTGCCTGTGAATCTGAGGTAGAGGTTTGTTCTGGCAGGTTTCATTTGAATCCCAGCACATTTTTCATGTGGGTTTTTTTTTTCCAGAGGTATATTTAAAATGAAAATCATCCATGTGAACCAGAGCAAAGCCCTTAATGCCACGGAGAGGAATTGCTGGTGTCATTCCCATGATTTATATCTGCTAATTTACTCTCAGAACATACTTAACATGGTAATTTTCTTTGGAGAGAAGTGATCTTGGGAGTAAAACCCAGAAGTGGAGGGGGAGAAATGCTCTCCCTAAGCTTCTGCCTGCCCCTTCACCCAGAGCTAGCGGAGCTGCCTGTCTCTGCTCCCAGGAATGCAGCTCAAATGAGCTGGAAAACAGCTCAATCTGCTCAAGTGAGGCTTCACCGACAGGAAAGAACTCTCTGTGGGTACTGAGCTGGTGTCTCTCCTCCCTCCAGCGTCTGCCTTCAGCTCCACTGCTAAGGGTCAAGTGAAATGAGAGGTCAAATCTTCCTGCAGGCTCAGCCTGGCACACTGCTCTCACCCTGCTGCCCAAACCCAAGCTCAGCCTGGCACACTCTGCTCTCACTCTGCTGCCCATGGAGCCACTGCAGCAAACCTGGATATTTCCTGGATGGGAGCTGTGGTGCCCTGGGTATGGGACACTGGGACACCTCTCCCTGCCCACTGCTGGGCTGGTACTGCCCAGCCTGGCACTGCTCCCTACCCAAAAGCCTTTCCAGATACAAAACCCAATTGAGAAGCTGCTATGGTTGAGTTTGTAGTCTTGCAAGAAGAACGATATTGGTGTTGTTTGTGTATTGTTTACTTTCTAATCTATTTAGGTACCAGCTCAGCATAAGACAAAACTAACAGGGAGGAGAAATATTCCCCTTGTTTATTCAATGAGGGTGTTGGGTTATTCTCATCCCTTTGAAAAGTACTTTGAAAGACAGTTACAAAACTTGGGGTTCTTAGACTGTAATTCCCCTTCTCCCCCACTCCCAAAGGCAGGAAGAGTAAATATTCCTTTCAGCAGCAAATACACAGAACTTTTGCACCTAATATATATGAAACTTTAAAGCTTTACAAAAAACATTCAGGAAAGGATTTTTAAAATAATTTATTAAACCTTTTCAGCTAACCACGGAATTTTGTTCAGCCAACACCTGTGTGTGCTCCCCTCACTCGGCTGCAATCAGTGTTGATACTGCAGAGATTCCACCAGTGATAAAGTGAATTGTTCTTCTGAGCTCCGACAAGGCTCATAAAGAGGCAGAGATTTGCAAAGCTTTTGCTGTGTGTGGCCACAACTGCTACTGAAATTTTATTTGCATCGATGAAAACATAGTATTCCCATCAGGGTGGGAGGCTGAAGGCAAATTAACTGCTTTTGTAGCTGAACTCTCTCTGAGCTCTCTTACTCACTCGAAAATACTTGTTTCGCTGTGTCCTTCCCATTCCAGTATTAGTGATGACACAACCTCCAGCAAGGTGACTCTTTGCGTGCTGGGAATGATGTGGGTGGGAAGGACAGGGAAGAAGTCCTGACTCACTGGTCTTTTTTAAGAAAGGCTATTTTGCCTTCCCTCCCGCTTTCCTGGAAACTCAGTGATGCTGCAGAGCCTCACTGGTGGCTGAAGATGCCTTACAGTGTGCAGGACACTTCCAGGAGTGTTCGGGCAATGCTCTCAGGCGTAGGGCATATGTGGGGTTGGGGTGTCCTGTGCAGGTCCTTGTGGGTCCTGCCAACTCTGGAGATTCCATGATTCTATGGAATCTGCTGTGGGAAGCAAAAGGCTGATTGCTGTTCCCTCAGGACAACGGGCAGTGTCTGGAGCACCCATGGTTAGGAACATCCCTGGTGTCATGCAGTCAGCTCAGTGTGGGCAGTGCTGTGCCCATATAACCCATCGGGGTGCTCAGCCCTTCCTCTCCACATCAGGGATGCTGCCCCTGTACACCCTGGCAGAGCAGAGCTGTACCCCTGGCAGTGCAGAGCTGTACCCACGGCAGAGCTGTGCCCCATGGCAGAGGAGAGCTGTACCCATGGCAGTGCAGAGCTGTACCCATGGCAGAGCTGTACTCATGGCAGAGCTGTGCCCCATGGCAGAGGAGAGCTGTACCCATGGCAGTGCAGAGCTGTACCCATGGCAGAGCTGTACTCATGGCAGAGCTGTGCCCCATGGCAGAGGAGAGCTGTACCCATGGCAGTGCAGAGCTGTACCCATGGCAGAGCTGTACTCATGGCAGAGCTGTGCCCCATGGCAGAGGAGAGCTGTACCCATGGCAGTGCAGAGCTGTACCCATGGCAGAGCTGTACTCATGGCAGAGCTGTGCCCCATGGCAGAGGAGAGCTGTACCCATGGCAGTGCAGAGCTGTACACATGGCAGAACTGTGCCCCATGGCAAAGCAGAGCCGTACCCATGGCAGAGCAGAGATGTGCCCATGGCAGAGCTGTGCCCCATGGCAGAGCAGAGCTGTGCCCATGGCCGAGTTGCACCCATGGCAGGACAGAGCTGTGTCCTCTGACAGGGCAGAGCTATGCCCCATGGCAGGGCAGAGCTGTCTGTGCCCCATGGCAGAGCTGTACCCATGGCAGAGTTGTACCCAGGGCAGAGCTGTACCCATGGCAGAGTTGTACCCAGGGCAGAGCTGTACCCATGGCAGAGTTGTACCCAGGGCAGAGCTGTACCCATGGCAGAGTTGTACCCAGGGCAGAGCTGTACCCATGGCAGAGTTGTACCCAGGGCAGAGCTGTACCCATGGCAGAGTTGTACCCAGGGCAGAGCTGTACCCATGGCAGAGTTGTACCCAGGGCAGAGCTGTACCCATGGCAGAGTTGTACCCAGGGCAGAGCTGTACCCATGGCAGAACTGTGCCCCATGGCAAAGCAGAGCCGTACCCATGGCAGAGCAGAGATGTGCCCATGGCAGAGCTGTGCCCCATGGCAGAGCAGAGCTGTGCCCATGGCAGAGTTGCACCCATGGCAGGACAGAGCTGTGTCCTCTGACAGGGCAGAGCTATGCCCCATGGCAGGGCAGAGCTGTCTGTGCCCCATGGCAGAGCTGTACCCATGGCAGAGCAGGCTGTGCCCATGGCCCACTGGAGCCTGGCTGGGCAGGGCTGCACCTGCCGGGAGCGCAGCTGAGATCGCAGACATGTCACCTCTTCAGTGCTTATTAAATTAGCATAATTAAAATATCAAAGCCTTTTTTCAGTGGCAGGAAATGTCTGCGTACACAGGAACAAAGGCTTGCGGGGCTGGGATGAGCTGCTGGGTCCCAACTCCTGTGCCCTGGGATGACAGCAATTTGCTCCTTTTTATGAACTCGTTGATCTTAAAAGCAGAGATTGCTGTGCACCCCCTGAGCCACTTGGAACACTGTTCATGGAGCTGCAATTCGATCACAGAATCCCACAGTGATTTGGGTCATACAACACAATCCCAGAATCATTTAGGCTGGAAAAGACCTCCAAGCCCATCGAGTCCAACCTGTGACCCATCACGACCTTGTCAGCTAGCTCAGAGCATGAAGTTCCACATGCAGTTGATCCTGGAACACCACTCTGTGTCAAATTCAGCTCTGACATGTAAGAAAATCTCTAAACCCTGTGTGAACTTGGAGATCTGATTTTCTCACCTGCAGGAGCCATCCAGACCCTGGATGCCCAGAGTCAGGCAGGAGCCATCCACGGGCTGTTCTCACTTGAAGGTCCTCTGGGCTTCCCTTGTCACCCACTGCTGCACAGGCAATGGGGCCAGAGCTCCTGCAACCACATGGCTGTGTCAGTGCCTGTGCTCATCTCCCTTTGCTCTGGGAGGTGACATTTTCTAGTGTATAAAACACACTGGTTCAATACAGTGTCTTTTTTTGCCCCAGTGCCTCCTTTTGCCTCAGTGCCTGTCATTGTGCAGTTCCTGCAGGCAGGGTTGGCTGCCTCCAGAGCCAGAAGGAGCTGCAGAGTCAGCTCTGACACCATTGCTGTGAACAAGAAGCCCTGAGCCTTATGCTGGCTTAGCTGGGGACCCCAAGGGATACTGTACCTTGAGGAACAGGTTCTGCCTCCTTTTTTAGCAGTCAGGCTTTGCAGCAGGTACACTGACCATGAGCACAGCCAACAGCAGTCTCAGAGTGTTCCCTGTTTCCCATCTGAGAGCTGAGCAGTCTCTTTCCTGTCCTACAGTGACACTGAGCCCCAAGGTCTTTCTATCCCTTGAAGCAGAGAAAAGGCACTGAGAGACCTTTGATCTCAATATGAGAGTGATATTATGAATATTTCCTGCCAACTGACATCTTTCAATTATCTCCAGCCTTTGCTGAGCAATATTCTCTGCATCTCTCCTGGTGTTCCCCATCAGTGCAGGAGAGATTCCTGCACTGCCTGCAGCACAGGCTCAGCTATTGATCCAGGAGAACATATTGATTTAGAAGGTCAGTGTGTGGAAATAAAACAAGAGAAATGAATCTCATTGCTCTAGTGCCTCTTCCTAAAGGTGCCAGTAGCAGAAAGTGAGACCCAGGGACCCCTGGGGGGCAGAAAAGTCACTGCAAGCAGGGATGGGGGAACACGCTCCATCTCCACCCGGCCTAAGGGTCCATCTGGGACTCTGGTGCTGGAGACCTTGGCATGGCACAGGCTTCCCCTTCTCAGCAGAGCAGTGTTTCACACGTGCTCTGAGTCCTGACAAGCCAACATACAAGCAGTTGCAATTGTAAAAGCCACACAGAACCACATTGAGGTGACATGTGTGGTTTAGCCTGAAATAAAATCACTCATTTGCTGAATAATACCTGTGAACAGAATATGAGAAGATTTTATCCACATTAGATGAGAAGATTATTTTTAGTTGTATTTTTCTGTCTTTTCAGTCGCCAATGTGTATGTGTAGCTTTAACACCAATGTAATAATTCCTTGTACAGAGTACAAGGACCCATAACCACTTTATTTCCTGCGCCCCCTAAAGCCATTAGGGTTCAGCATCCCACCACCAGGTTAAAAATGGATTTGATGATGCTCCTGGTGATGCAACTTGGGAAGAGAACACCCTTGTTCCTAGTCAGAAAGTTCATCTTCTCCTGTCACTTCCCACGTTAGCTAAGGCCATGGGCAATTACTCCTGTTCACAGTTGGCTGGGCCCAATACTGCAGGTCTGAGCCGAAGTGCTGCCCCTGCTCCTGGCCCCACAGTGCTCCCTTGGATATCTCACTGCCACTGCCCTCCAGAGCATGGCCACAGGGGGAAATCATTTGATCTTCAATCTTTCTATTTATTTCCTGCAGTAAAAAGATCTGAAACAATTGCTTTTCTGGATGGGCAGGAAAGAGATTTTCTGTCTCTGGAAGAGGGACTGTCCACGCTGGGGATGGGGATGTTACAGAGGAGACATTGGAGTCCCAGGCAGAGGTAGGAAAATTTTTTTCCTGCAGTGGCTCCAGGTCCTCAAGGAGAGTTTTGCTGCTGTGGGAGCAGCCAGAGGCATGGCTGAGGGGCTGCTCACCCCCCAGTGCCATGGCAAGGCTGCTCATGGGCCCCCAGCTCAGGTTGCCACAGCCTGATTTAACCGCATCACCCAGCACAGAACTGGCCAGAGGTGTTTCAGGGCTGGGATCATCCTGCACCTGCAGTGTGCAGTGAGGGGTGAAGAGGACCCAGCACCACTCACCTGGTACTTTGGGTATGAGAGCAACAGGTGTGTGGTGTGTGTAGGTAAGTGTGCAGCATCCAGACCTTGCCTGTACAGCATCCTGCCCTTGGCCCTGCAGAGCAAGCTGAGACTCCCCCATGAGCCACCATTGAGTCCTGGCCTTCTGGAAATCCACACTCAGGGAGCTGAAAAAGGAAGGAGAGCAGAGAAGGAAAACCAGTCAAATAACTAGAGATTCACCACTGAAGAAATATGACTGCTGAGTCTGTCATACTGTGCGGCCTGTTCTGGGAGGAGAGGCTAATGGTCCAAGGTTTGCTTTTGTTTCAAAGAGAAGGGAAAGACAACAGAAAACAGGTAATAAGTACAGTTTAGGAAATCATTTTAAAATGGCAAAACTGAAAATGCCAATTAAGGGAGGAACATTTCACACCTGAAAGGAAATGTTAATGTCATTGTGTATGGAAGTGTTTGTGTTTGCCCTTACACTTGAAGATCTCAGTTGGATTAATCCAGTTTAAGCCATTGACTGTGCACAGCCTCATACTTGGATATATGTGCCCCATCCCTGGAAGTGTTCCAGGCCAGGTTGGATGAGGCTTGGAGCAACCTGGGCTAGTGGATGGTGTCCCTGCCCATGGCAGGGGGTGGGACTGGGTGGTCTGCAAGGTCCTTCCAACCCAAACCAGTCTGAGATTCTGTGATTCTATGATTTGATTCTTCTTCTCAGGACTGTGGTTGAGACAGAGCAGCCTGAACCTGTCAGGGAATGCATTTGGATGGAGCTGTTTGTTGGGGAGAGTTTTGTGACTGCCTCACTTCCAGCTGCAGGAGATTGGGTCCAGGTGTCACTGCAGGAAATGCAAGTCCAAGGCACTTGGGTTAACTGTGCTGTGCCCTAGGCCTTTGGGCTCACACTGTCACATCCTCCCATCTGAGCCTTTCAGAATTAGCTCTTTAGGGAGACAAACAGGCACAGGTTAGTGCCCAAATATTTCCACCTGCCAAGAATTGTTGCTATGGGTTAAGGGGAAAAGAAAAATCACTTCCCTTTGTTTTGCCAGAGAATTCAAATGCTTTAAGATTTAGTGTAACACAGGATCTGCTTAAGTGGTAATTGTTCTTTGTTTCAAACTACATCAATTTGCAGCTGGAACACTCTGGCTGTCACTGGAAATGCTCTGTAAATTTATTTACAGGCTGCAGGAGAGTGAAGAAGCACAGACAGAATTTTAAGTACAAATTGCTTGGAGGTACAATTTCCTGCGATCACTGTAATGTGCATTATGAATTTAATTTCAGTACATTTCTGCTATATAATAACCTGATTTGGAAGTATAAATGCAAATTAAATTTGAATAACCTATAATTTTTATGTGATGTTTTATAAATATTTACTGTGAGGCTCTGATTGAATCAACCAGGCCTTAAACTGCACAGGGAGTAATAAAGGCAAGGTCAGCTCTTCCTTGTGTGTGTTGGGGCTGCGATGGACAGGATCTGTTTGCTCTTCAGCTCATCAGTCTGAGAGGAGATAATCAGGGCAATATGGGAGTGCTCAGAGGCTTAACACATTTACCTCAGAATCACAAAATCACTGAGGTTGGAAAAGACCCCCAAGAACATCAGGCCCAACCTGTGACCCATCACCACTTGTCAGCTAGAGCAGAGCACTGAGTGCCACATCCAGTTGTTCCTTGGACACCTCCAGGGATGGTGACTCCACCATGGGCAGCACATTCCAAGGCCTGACAGCCTTTTCCATGGAGAAATTCCTGATTATGTCCAACCTGAGCCTCCCCTGGCACAGCTTCAGGCATTTCCCTTTGTCCTGTCCCTTGTTCCCTGGGAGCAGAGCCTGACCCCACCTGGCTGCACCTCCTGCCAGGGAGTTGGAGAGAGCAGAAGGTCCAGGTTGCTCCAGCCCTTCCTCAGCTCTGTGACACCCTCCAGTCTCTCAAAGTCTTTCCTGTTCATTGCTCTAGCAGCAGGGAAGGCTGTGGGTCTCACTGGGAGCAGTGGGTGATGGCCAAGCTGTGCTCACCTCATTTTAAATGCCTGCCCTGCCTTTGTCCTTTGGCCAGAAAGAATTCTCCTTTCTTTCATGTCATTGATAAAACACTGAAGAAAATGTGTCCAACATCAAACTTCTACTTTAAAGTTTGTTGCACAGAGATTTTGCTCTTTAACTGTCTACCAGAGCAAGGGATTTAAATAGAATTAGTACCTGATGCAATTGTGTCAACATAAGAAACACTATTTAAGATAACTTGATAGTCTATAATAAAATATAGCAACATTAATAAAATCTTATAAAAATTATAAATTAATACTTAAAAAAATTAACAGATTTATGGAATGGTTTGTGTTGCAAGAACCTTAAAGGTCATCTCATCCCCCCTCCTGCCA
>NW_008680726.1:0-62708 GCF_000695815.1 Acanthisitta chloris
GAACCCTCGGTGGGGCTGAGCCCCCTCCCGTCCCCCCCGCAGTGCCGCCGTCGAGGGGCGTCCTGCGTCCTGCGCCGGACCGCGGGCAGGGAGCGATCCGCGGGGCTGCGGGGGGAAGGAAATAAAAGGAAATAAAAGCTATTTTCCCCGTCACACAGTGTTTCCGACGTGCTGCTTCGGCAAGACACCTCGCACCTGCGTTCTCTCATGTAGCAGCAATTGCAGAGAAATTTGTTGTCCAAGGTCATCATACACGCACTCCTCCCTGCCCCTTCCCCGGGAATTCATGGGCTGTCACCTCTCAGGAACAACAGTTTTCTTTCCTGCAATAGGAGGTTGTATTTGGTTGTTTACTGCTTACTTACTAAGCCAGTTCCAAATAGAAATGCCTCACGGATCTTTACCGAGAGGAAACAGATCGAGCTAAGTTTGATTACCGAGTTACACTTTTTAACCGAGTGAGCAGGCGTGATGCATGGGCTGCTTTTTAAAGGTAAGTCTCAGCTGTTTTCACCTCCTTCAGACAAAACTATTCAACCAGGACTGAGAAGCAAGAAATAGCCCAAAACATTGCAAAACCTGCTATTCAGTTGTGTGAACTCCTGACATGATTTGGGACGCCTAAGAATAAAACACCTACTAACAGGCTGTTAAGGATAGGGAGATCTTCCCAGGAGATAAAGCTGTTTAACTACAGAACAAAGGCATTTAGATAATTTCACTTTATTTTTAGAAAATAAATACCCTTAGGGGAAAATTACAGGTGATCACTAGTAATGAGTCAATGGATTTAAATGCCTTTTGTCATCTGCTGAAGGTTTCCTCTAGAGTGCAGGGTGGGCTCTCACCCCTCCCAAGTGCCAGCAGGACATCTGCCATGCCTGTTTCTAGAACTTCCAACTTCGACCTTTTCTGCACTGATTCAGATCCGTTTTTGGGGGTTGATTTTTACTGGTTTTAGGGAAGAGATCAAACATGTAACAGACAGGATTTGAGTTAGCCTTCCATTGGTGGTAATTAATTGCCATGTTAGAGGGATGAAGATCTGAACAGCACAGGGGACACATCTTCCCTAAGGGAGGAAGTTTGTGGGGTGGGAACAGGGAATAGTTTTGGATACAGTCTGACAAGCTGCTGAAATTCAACTACAGTCTGAGTAAATGACAACTTAAGCTACAACAACAGAGCTGCAACAAGAAAAAAAGGTGTTAGCATCACTGCTTCTGCAGTTCCTTGTAGAAGCTGGAGATTAGTTGTTAAGTGCACAGGTGCATAGCTGCAATTGTCCTTATGCAAGGAGTGAAGAGCCAGGCTCCCCATTCAGCTACAAACCTGATTCCAGGGGACGTGTAATGCCTTCACTGGATCTGGCTGCCAAAATATTTTACAAATTGGGATGTAGAGGCATGCCTCAGAAATACCACAGCCTTAAACAAGGTATTAGTGATGCCAAGGCCATTGCTAACATTTAAGGAAAAAAGTTCAAGAGATTTTGAAATACATCTTGATGCATTCTGTTTCCGTGTGCTAATTATTAGCTAAAACCCAGATGAATCCTATTTGTACCAAGGCAGCACCAATAAGTAAGCACTTAACTGAAGCTCCTTCATTAGGAACTTGTTTCTTCCAGACTCTGTCAACAGTCAAAGGAAAGAAATGGCCTCAAGGGAAAAAGTCAGACCATAACTTGGTGGCACAAAGCTGTCACTCCACCTGCAAATGAAAACTGATGTCTGACTGATGTCTGTCAGATGAAAACTGGGAGTTTTTTATTGTAAATTAGAGAAAATGTGCCATTTGACCTCCAACTGTGTGTGTGTGTGTTTTCTTACAGAGAAGGCTTGTTTTCGTGTTTTAGGACAATAAAATCACCCACTGCTCTGAGCCTTTTTTTTTCCCTAGCAGACAGCCTAACAAACTCTGTGCAATATTAACCATGCAGAAAGGTCAGCCAAACCCTTGCAGACATCCAGGTCTCCCTCACTGCTCCTCAAGTTCAAACCGTGGCTCCATTGTGTCTGTATTGCTAAGGAAGCACAATTCCAACTCTGTCCCCAATAAGCAGGTCAAGATTTGACTTTCAGCCTCTTTGTATTGGTGATTACTGAATGTTCAAATTTTGATAATATGTATAATGGATACTCTAAGTGTCAGTATACTTTTCCTTCGGGCTGTGCTGAGATTTTCTTTGCTAGGTACGCAGTCAGTGCATGCAATCCAGCTCGACAGTGTTCTGATTGAGTACTTCTGTTTCTATACCAAAGAGGCTGAATCTTCTGGGATACCTAATTTTTAACTGCTTTAGATTAATTTAACAGTTTTCCCTGAAGTCATACCATGCACTGGCTTCAATGCAGCAAATCCCTTTCCCATTCTAAAATCTCCATAGAAAAGCCAGGAGCTGTACACCAGTAGCATCTGTGGTAGAACAAGCGGTCTCAGTGCCTAAAACCGCCATCTTCTGGTTTTTTGCCCCTTCTCTGCTCACAAACATACTTCCAAATGCATACGAGCACACAGTTGCAATTATCCTTGTGTAATAGATTTACACTCTCAGCATTTCATCTCGACACAAAAGTATCTGCTAACACTTGGGAAAACTGCTTTAAAAAATCACCACCTGAATTACACTTGAGCATTTTCTCTACTGCTTCCATCACTGCATGACAATGCTACTTCTTTATTCTGTCTGTTAAATGCAGTGCTAAGCTGTCAAATATTACTTCCGCTTGCTGATCAATAGCTGATTCCAGTGGAAAGCTGTGCAACAGCATTCTAGATTTACCTGCCAGAACACCATCGCCTACCAGGCAAATAAGCTCTTCCTCATTTTTCTGAGTGAAGAGGTTGCAAGTCCAATTTTCTTTAAAAATATTCAGCCTTCCATAGCTGTTCCTTCTATCTCATTTGATCACACTTTTTATATGCATTCACTGTACACTGAGAATGACTTTAGAGACAGTTAGTAACTGGTTGTATTGAAATTTGAAATAATGGTGTTGTCAGGTCCAAAATACACCTGCTAGTGTAATGAATGTAGTGGTGAGGAATGCTTGGGAAGATCTAGCCATAAGTAGCAAATCACTCTCATCTCTATTTGAATCATAGAATCATAGAATCAACCAGGTTGGAAAAGACCTCCAAGATCATAAAGTCCAACCCTACCATCGTTACTAGACCATGGCACTAAGTGTCTCATCTTAAAAATCTCCAGGGATGGTGAATCCACCACCTCCCCAGGCAGCCCATTCTAATGCCTGATTATTCTCTCCATAAAAAAATCTCTTCCTAATATCCAACCTAAACCTCCTCTGGCAAAGCTTGAGTCTGTGCCCTCTTGTCCTACTGCTGGTTGCCTGCGAGAAGAGATCAACCCCCACCTGACTACTACCTCCTTTCAGGGAGTTGTAGAGGGTGATAAGGTCTCCCCTGAGCCTCCTCTTCTCCAGGCTGAACAACCCCAGCTCCATCAGCCTCACCCCAAACCTGATTTTGGTTTGTTTTGTGGTTGGTGTTTTTTGAGGCAGGTTTTTGTTGTTGTTGTTGTTGTTGGGTTTGGGGTTTTTTTTTTTGTAGCTTGTAGGGTGATAGAGAGCTTCAAATGCCTTTTTTTGAATCATGGGCACTCTAGTTGTCTCCTGCTTCAACTGTAACAAATTCTTTTTAACCCATAAAGAACTCCAAATTAGTTCTCTTTTATTCTTTGGCAAGATCTAGTGTTAGGTGGGAAATTACAAACCTAAATTCTAATTGTCTTTTTACCCTTTTGTAACCATGTCTCCAAGAAATCCTGAGCATCCACTTGTAGGAAAAGTGGAATTCCAAATACTTTGGCCCTTCTTACTTTTGAGGGCAATGGGGACTAACTTCAAGGCAAGCCTAGAATTTTATATTTTCTTCACATGGGTCAGGGATCGCAATCCCATTGTAATGTGGGAGGAGACATATGGTGTCTGGATGTTTCCTCATACCTGAGTGGCAATGTCTGCAAAGCCTTCCAAGTCTCACAAATCCTCCTTCAGGGGAACCAGCAAATCCATTTCAAACCCTGAATTGCAGAAAGTGATGGGGAAAGGGAAGAAAGATTAAACACCATCTTGGAATGCTATTTGAAAATGACATATTGGAAACTCTCTCTCTTAATTCTGGGAGGCCACAAACACCTCCCACCATCCAGATGATGAGACAAGAGTTTGTAGATGATCTCCCTGTCTTCAAAAGTGCCTTCTGAATTGGTGAAAGAAGGGATGGGCAAAAACAGAAGGGAAAGGAAGTTGCTTCTCTCCTAAGAAGGGAGATAGTAAAGAGGTGGATACAGCTTTGCTTGTCATGTCCTGAGCTGGAGACCTGGGCTTGGCTGGCAAGAGGAGTCCACAGCTGAGGGAGAAGAGAAAGGACAGTAGACTACTCCTTGCTAACTCCAGTCATGCAACTCATGAATCACAGGCTTCAACTGAGTTTTATGCAGGAACTGAACCATGGTTGCAGTGGCTCAAGAAATAGACCTGTCTCCCCAGAGTCTGCTGAGCCTGTATGAACAAGCCAAAGTGAGTGTCCAGGAAAGTTACAGACCATACAGGGAGTTGCCTAATGAATTTTGTATCTTTTAGGGTAGAAAATCCTGGAAAGCAGAGAGACTGGATCACTTACAGGGCTGAAATAAGTTTAACAATTTAGATGGGATCTGGATAGACTGGCTCTCAGCCCTAATTGGTGCACACCTGTGGAAACCACAGTTTGTGGTCTCTGGTGCAATATACAGAGGACCAGAAACAATTTCTCTCTTTCAGTCCTATTATACTTTCTATTTGGGATGTGCTACTACAATTTTGGAACCAGTTTCATTCAGTCTCCACAGGATGGCTTGAAAACTGGAATCCTGTGGCTCAGTTTAGAGCTGACAGCTCTCTAGAGACATGTATGGTGGCTTCTCATGTACAGTCATCCTATCTCTTCAGTTCAGACACAGCTGAAGCATTTCCCTTCACTCTTCAAGTTCCTACTTTTTTGAATCTTCTGGAAAAATGCCACATCTTGTGTGAAAAGAAAGATCCGCAGGGACTTAAATGAAGAAATAAAAAGCACTACTATTAAAAAATGAAAATGCAATGCTGAGTTTTATGTACCTGAAAGTTGAATTTTGTACACATTAATTTCAGTCACTAAATAATATTCTGCAAAAATACTTTTATCATCGTAACTTTAGATCACTTTCTGTAGCTAAATTGATAAAAATTACTCCTGCTAAAATCATACAGTAGGACAAGTTAGTACTTGCTAAATCTGTATTTCAGTAATCAGTTGAATGACACCTCTGTTCAGATACTTATTTGTTGTTGGTTTCAGCTCATGAAAGTATTGGTCTCGTTTACTGCAAGGCAAAGACTGTCTCACAAAGAAATAGGAATGGTTTAAAAAACTACCGTAGTGTGTTAATTCTTTGTAAGATTTTCTGCCTAAATGATTCTTCTGCAGTTAAGAGATATACCACTTTGAACTGAGATGCTAAGCACTAATCTGCTGCATCACTAAATGTATAGACACTGGCTGCAAATGCTTAAATATCTTTCAGGGCTACAGGCATATGATGTTCTTTAATAAACACAGCTATTATACAAAATCAATTTTCAATGAATAGCATAAACTTAGTCTCGATCCTGTGTAAAGTGTGTAGTACTGAAATGTGATTTATAGTCAACTGAGAAGTCATTTAGTCTTTAGTGCTGCTTCATACTAATATAAATGTACTTGAGAGCCATTCTTGGTTACTTTAGCAAGGCTTTACTCCTCTGTTTCCAAGACTGGCTCAAAACCATTAGGAAGTCAAGATGTTTATTACCAAAACAGTAAGTATGCACAGTTAAGGGTCTACCTCTTCGAAAGTGGTCAAGGAGTTAAACCAGATTGAGCCAAGACAGAGTATGCTGCAACAGTCCAGACTTGAAAAGTAGATTCTTCTAATAAAAGAAAAAAATACCTTGATGATTACTACAATTATTTCACCTCTGAGATATGAAAGCATAGATGCATGGCCAGCAGCCAAAGCATTTAGCATTAAGCATTTCTTCGAAGCTGCTATCCAGAAGAATTGTGGCACTACTTCAATAACTGAAAGCCTGATAATTTCCATAGTAAGTAGGCTTGCAGTTCTGAAATTTAAATTTTGTAGCTGGGCAGCTAAATAATGAGAAGCTTGCGGTCAGTTCATCACACATTGTCTCTGCTGCTCCCTCCTCCTTGGGGGAGGACTCCTCATTTGCTTTTCCTGATCCAGGGTAGGGTCCTTCCCATGGGAGACAGTCCTCATGAACGTCTCCAGCATGAATGCTTTCCGTGGGCTGTAGTTCTTCATGAACTGTTCCGGTGTGGGACCCTTCCACTGAGTGCAGTCCTTCAGTGAGTGGCTGTTTCTTCAGAAAGAGGTCCCCTGTGGGGTCCTACCAGCAAACCTGCTCTGGTGTGGGCTTCTCCATGGCCTGCAGATGCATCTCTGCTCCCCTGTTGACTTCCTGCAGCGGGACAACCTGCTTCACCAGGGCCTGCAGGAGAATCTGCTCTGGGGCCTGGAGCACATCCTCCTCTCCTTCTCCACTGACCTTGGTGTCTGCAGGACTGCTCCTCTCACATATTCTCACTCCTCTCTCCATCTGAAATTGCTCCTTCACAGTAATTTTTTTCCTTCTTAAATCAGTTATCCCAGGGGTGTTACCATTGTTGCTGATGGGCTGGGCCCTGGCCAGTGACAGATCCATCTTGGAGCCATCAGCTTTGGCTATGTTGAACATGAGGGAAGCTTCTAACAACTTTTCACAGAAACTACTGCTACCAAAATCTTACCATGAAAAACCAATACACTGGCAATACCACATTAATGTTATGGGGGCCTCAGGGCATCTCAGAAGACGCCTGTGTTTAGGTGACTGAATTGCACCTTTGACAGTTCTAGGAGATTTTAATCAATATAATACATGCAGCCTAGAGAGTGATTCAGCTTGGCCTAAGGTAAGCAGCAAGGAGATTCACCTGCCCAAACATGTATGTCTGGTTTCATGTCCAGCAGCTAGCCCATGGTGTCTGGCATATCTGTATGGGAATTGCCAATATTGCATGGAGTGCTCATTTCACTCATACAGTTGACATGACCTTTGGCTAGGTACCCCACCTGTCTTCCACTTAATATTCTGAAACAACACAGGTCACCTGTAGGTCCTGTGTTATATCAACTTTGGGAAGACAATATGGTGACTCTGTGGTGTGACATAATGGTTGTTGAATGACACCATCTGCTTTCCACTAGTCATCCAAATGTGGGAGATCTATGTCCTCCTGTAATGGCTGTTGGAAGTTAAACAGAATACCCTCATACATTCAGAGTATCACTTCTCCAGTTACACAGTCTGCTACGTTCAGAGTTCTGTGAGCTCTGCACCATCCAATTCTTGTTGAAGGCATGTAGGTGCCTGAATCTCAAACAATCTCACCCTACTACTACTCTGAGAGAAATTCTTATCTTACCATTAATAAAATGCCTATAGATCATACATCTACTACAATCATTAATATATGGCCTTGCTTTACCCACATCTGAAATCACAAGAGGTTGTCTTTTGACAATGAGATGCCTGTCTTTTCCTGAGCAGGAGCCAGACTGTTCAGGTTATTTCCCTCTTTAAGTAATGGACTTACAACTTCTTCTTTAGATCAAAACAGGAAGCCACATGTGCTACCACAGCCTTCAGTTCTGTGAGCTAAAGTGTTTATGAGACTATTTTAAATTCTCTCAAGGTCAGTGAATAGATTTCCACCAGATACTTTGTTTCACCCCTACAGTGCATATGTGCTGCAAATCAAAGGATGAGCAATCTAATCATGAAGGAGGAGTTACGCAGCAATTGTAATGTGGGTAGCTGAATGCAGGAGTAACAAAAATGCCACAGTGATTAAGGACACGTTGGCACATCAATGTTTCAGTTCTATTTACCCAGCAAGAAACCAGAAAATATTAATATTTGAGGAATTATAAGGAAAAAAGTGGTAGGTCTGTTCACTGGCTGTGAGGAAAGTCCCAAACTGTAGCTTAAGGAGGTATCGATTAAGTCTTGATACATATATATTTGAGCTGTATCTAAGGAACATAAGCAGGCTTATTCTCTAAAATTGTCAGGCCTGTGGGAAGGTTGTCTACTGTTTGGGACAGCATCTAAAGTAATCATTTTCTGACAACAAATCTTTGATTTACAGTGCTCTTTCGTATGTGCTTAAAATGTAATCCATGCAAAAATGCATCGTGAAAACAATGCTTTACAGCCCTTGTAACAATGTTTGAATGTATTCATTGCTGGAAGAATGTAACCCCTTACCAGCATGGTGCATGTATTGTTCATCCAAATCTATTTTTTGCTTTTAAACTGCAAAAATCTTTATTTGTAGCAAAAAATCTTTCATATATACACAGTGAGGTAGTCCTACCCACAGAGAGAAAAGCAGACCCCTGCCATTCTGGAACATGCTTCATAGGAGATAGCAGTAAGTGAGTTACAAATCTATTAGATAACAGTTAGGCATCATCAAGTAATTCCTCATTTGGGCTGAAACAGGGAAAGGAATATTTGCAGGGAAAGTGCAGGAGAAACAATGTTTACCAGACCAATTTCTCTGTTAAGTACCAAGTGGTAGCTATTGAGTGAGCTACACTTTTTGGGACATGCTGTCAGAACAGGCACCATTTGAGCAATTTATGGTCACAAAGGCTGATATGGCATTTTTCTGCCTGAATTCTCTAGCTTAGTCATAGATACCAAGAAATGCTAATTTTGTCATTTTTTTTATTAACTTAGCATTTAAATTCCTCTAGGCCTGGCTTTCAGCTGACAAACAGATGTTCACTGAAAGGAAGGCATCTGTGTCCATTTCTCTTTATTATTTCTATCTTCAGTTCAAACCAGTTTTTAACTTAAAAAACTGAAAATTTTGAGGAAGATGATCTACTAAATACATCCACTTATTTTTCATGCTTATTTTTCATTGCTGCCTGAGAGTCTCTTTTCTGTATGCAAGGGCTTTTCTGGATGTTCCCTGAGAGTGGATGTGCTGCAAGGGCAGAGTATCAATGCCTGCAGTGTGCAAGACTTGTCTTAGCATGTTTGCTATTATTATTTCAGTAGGCCAGCAGCAGTTTCCAGAGGATCACAAATGAAAGCAGGAAAATGTGATTTTTCAAAGTGTGGCAGGTATCTCCTAAAAACGCTCAGCAAAATTTCACGCTGTGGGGAAGCATTGCTTCCCAAAGCTAAGGGCATCCTCCAAACCCATCTCACAGCTGTCGGTGTAGTCAGCACTGTAAGACCTCAAGGTTGGTGAATCCAGTCTCCAGAGACCACAGCACCACTCTTGTCTATTAAAAATGCTGACAGGCTTGGCTCGGTGGCAAAGGCTCTGCCTGGTTTACTGTCTTCAAGCCATGCCCCTTACACACTCATGACCTAACTGGCAAGGCGTCTCATGTTTGCCTGTAACAAGGTGTTGACACGACCCTCTGTAGCCTCCCTGAGACTAACACAATGTGTTTCGATTTCTAACTCCTCTTTTACAGTGTTCAAAACAGATCAGGTATCTCATTTCACACATATCATTGCCCAGCTGCATCCTGCCCTGCTTCCCTTCCTCACCTAATTCCCAGGCCATTCCATATTCAACACAATCACTTCTCCCACTCCCATCATGAAAGGACAACACACTCCACAGCAGCATCTGGCACATGCTTTTGCATTATTGCTTTAGCTTATGTTAAGGATTTCCACTTTTCTTCTCAAATCACTGCCCAGGCTTCCTTTGGCCAGTGTTGTGTTGGCCTTGAGTATGAGCAGTACTAAATGGAGCTGCAGAGTAAACTCTCTAATCAGCAAATGTCAGCTAAATACCTATGAGCAGATGGGCATTTCTTAAGGAAAAGGTAGGAAGGCTTTTAACTGTGAAACATATGTACACTGGAAGGAATGTCTTTGTCATCTTCACCTACACCATGATATAATGGTGATGTTCTTTAAGGTCCCTTCCAACTAAAACCATTCCATAATACTAAAGCTGTTTAAAAAGAGTGAAGCCTTCCAGCAAAGTCTCTTTAACATACAATGGACTAGTAATATTGGTAAAAGTTCTACTATGGGTGTAGGTTTAAAACTATGCTTGCTAATTGTGGCTTAGCTTGTGCCTCTTATAAAATTGGACTCATCTTCACCAAGAGAAACATTTTTATGCTCCTTTAATGGTTCTCATGGATGCATGAGAAGGTCTCTGGTTGGTAGCAAGTGCCAGCTAGTCTGCAATAACAGTCTGTCCAAGTATGTTTGGTACATGGCAATTGTGAAGTTGTCATTCCTTAAATGAAAGGCTTCCCCTCCTTATCTATTACCTGCTCCAGGACAGCTGTTTGACCACAGTAGTCAGTACTGGAGCTAGTCCAGGGACCAGGGAGCAAATTCTTAGGCCCAAACTCTGGGGATAGATAGGGAGAAGGCAAGGGAGAAGCTGTTCCATTGCACATCTACAGAACACCCTTCCCACTCAAAACCCAGCTCTTCTGCTTCAGCAGAGCAACCTGCTTCTTTCAATCACAAGCAATAAAAATTATGTGACTAACATCCTGCCAGTTCTCTTCTTTCTCACATGCACCTTTTTTTTCCAGCAAGCCTCCCCTGATGCACACAAATAGGGCCAGGGAGCAGGACATGGAGGACAGGGGGAGCACAACACCCATAAGCAGAAGAAAAGCTAATTTTTGCAGAGGATTTTGATTTCTGTTCTTGTTTGGAACTGAGTAATGCTTTGGTCACCCATAGGCCCACTGTTTGAGTAAAGAAATCCAACAGCCTTATGGGGTGTGAAACCCGCATGGTCCTGCCAGAGCTACTCCATCCTAAACTAACCTACAGGTGCAATTGTGTGGTAAATAAAGGAGAGCTGTGGTATGCTTGTGCACTCAGCCCCTAATTGTCCCTCTGGTTTAATTGCTGTTCTGTCTCTGCTTCTGGACAAGTGTCTGCAAGACAAATCTGCTACGAAGGGGAGCAGCCATAACCACTGCACGCTTGAGCCAAATGGTGATACTTATCCCTAGGCAAAGGAATCAGTCTCTTTTACTCTCTTTGCTTCAGCAGCATGGAAATGGCTAAATGTGCAATTAGACCTTTCTGTTCGGTACAAGGGTTTTAAATTTTTTTTAAATCTACACACGCAGCAGTAGCTAATAAAACATCTCCATAACCTACCTAGCCTACTTCCCTACCATTTTCTATTCGAAGGACACATCTGCATATGCACAAAATTCTGTACAGATTTCTGAAAATGGGTGTAAACATCTATGTAAGTCCTTACCAACTTTTCTTTTCAGCTTTTAACCTGCTGTTGTACTTAATATTACAAGGCACAATGGCCTCAAGTTGCACCAGGAGAGGTTTAGATTGGATATTAGGAAAAATATCTTCACCAAAAGGACTGTCAAGCATTGGAACAGGCTGCTTAGGGAAGGGGTTGAGCCACCATCCCTGGAGGTATTCAAGAAATGGGCAGATGTGGTTCTTGGGGACATGGTTTAGTGGTGCACTTAGCTGTGCTGGGTTATCGGTTGGACTTGATGAACTTAAAGGTCTTTTCCAAACTAAATAATACTATGATTCTGTGATCATGCTGCCTCCTAAGGGGTAATACCACACACACAGACCTACCCTGGTTATTGCTGTGGTAGGACACCCTTTACCCTTCTCCATTCCCCTTCAAGACACCTTATGTGATGCTGACCTGCACACAGTGACTGCATTTCCCAAATTCCTGATTCCGTGCATCAGAAACACCAAGGATAAAAATCTCAGGTGTTTGTTGTCAGGTGGGACAGGACTGGTCCATGTGAGGCTGAGGAGATTCATGGTTCCTGGAACTGCAAGGGAAGGAATGTGGAAGAAAAGTTCCTGTCAGGCCAGTTGGGCAACTGCACACTGATGATTCCATGAAATGTTTGCCAGTGGGCTCAGAAGTGTAAATAAAAGCTGTGATTCACGTATGTTAAGAGAAGGGAAAAAATATATAGCAGTTAATGCATATTATATACATGGTCTAAATTAATGGTGTCTCAGACAAGTTTACAAACATTACTGATCCTCTCACTTCTGAGAAAGTTACATAACCATCAACAAGATAGGGAAGAAATTCAGTTTGTACACACATGTATGACATTTTTCTAAACACTGGTGATAAAAGTGGTGCTGAACGGTGATAACTTGAGATTACCATTATACAGCAGAGTACTGCTTTGTGTTATTTCCATGCCTTAGATCTGCGAAGTTTACCTACAGATTTTCTCAGAATAATTTGTTTTTAAGCCCCCAAGACTTGACAATACTTGAGCTGCTAGCATACTGTCATTAGCACTATTTAATTGCTTCTTTAAAGTCCCAAATCTATAACCATCTTGACTTTTACCTAGAGTGAAAGTTTTTCTTGGCACTCTGGGGGAAGAAGGGAAAGTGAAGATGTCATCAATGTGAATGTGAAGCTTTGAAAAGGGATTGAAGGCACTACAATAATACAAGTTGTTGCAGTGGTTATGAGAAGTTTCCAACAGAGCTTTGCCTCCAGAGCTCAAGATCCTAATGATGCTACTGAAAGGATCTCATTAAATATCCAAATTCTGAAGATTACTTTTAAAACAAGTTGGGATGGATGAGGCACAACATTCTTCTGAACTGCTGAAAATTTCTGAAGATTAACCTTTCTTGCTTGTAAATATATATTAAGCCCAAGTTATTATTAAGGTGATTTTATCCTAGCAAATGTCATCCAAATGGTATTTTATAGGGTATGTTGGGAATTTTCCAACAGAAAGTATTTTTGGTTAGAAAATGCAGCTTTATCAAAACCATGGATTTTTCATGAAAATGTACATACCAGCTTTGATACAGATGGAATTTTCATATGAAAAATAAAAAGAACTAGAGAAGCCTAAGTCATAACAGCCTTCTGGCTTGGCTCATTTATCTGACTGTGGAAAATGAAGGCTGAGATTTCTGGATGTGCATGATTCTGCCCGAAGACTTGAAGATCTGTTTTCTACTGTCAAGGAAAGTACTTCTTTCACCCAGCTGAGCTGGAATGAGTGGGTTTTCTTCATCTAGAAGCAAGAGAGTGAGAAAATGAGGTTTGCTCTGTAGCCCAGTGATCATAACTCACATGTGCAGTGTTGTTGCCAGAGATGCAGTGTGATGATAGCACCAATATACAAGAAAAGAAACCAAAGCTCATGTTGTTCATGTCTCTGGTCAGAAAACAGCAGAGCAGATTCAAACACTGATCTGCCTTGTCCCATTTGAGAGCTGATTGCATCTTGTGACTGCAACCAGACACGGTACAGATAGAAAAAACACTTGGCAGCAGATACACTCAGAACATGGTATTGCAGATATAAAGGACTACAAATGGAGAAGGGACTCAAGAAGGGAAAAGTATTCTGTCTTTCCAAGGAAGTGACTGACCATGGAAGCACAGACACATTCTAAAGAAACACTGTGTGAACTGTAGGAATATGAGGTTTTGCTTCCATATTATCTTATCTCTTGACAGGAGTGCAGCCGTTTCAGAATTTCTCCAGGTGTCCAGAATTGCTCGGTAAGCATGCCAGTGCAATAAAAGAACATGCTGTAGCAAGATAATAAATGTGACTTGCTTAACAACTGTTATCTCATATGACCAGTCACAAGAGTAGACAGCATAATCTAAGTATCGATGTGCCTTATGCAAAGGGTATAACAAGCTCTAAGTCTCACACTTTGAATTATCGTCTATTCGTTTGCAATGCAATCACCCCCCAGAAAAATAGATATAGCCAGTCAGAAATTAAATCTGAAGTCTGTCATGGAATTTATTTTTAAAAAAAGAAGCCTCATACCTGATGGAGAAGGGTCACCCACACTTTCCTTCCATGCTGCAAAAATTCCTTTTGCAATTGTACTGCCATAAATGAACATCTGCCAAGTTTATGCTTTGTTCCCCATTACAGACTGTCATGACAGATGTGATTTTTGTACCTTGCATTGTGGGAACACCTGACCTTCCCATTAATGTCCTCATACTGATGCTAGCTGAACGCGCTTCCTCAATGCAATACTTAAAATTCTTTGGTCTGCTTGGTTTCTGTCTAATAAGGTAGAAGGTCCAGGGTTCATTCTGAAGCAAAGCAAGAATATTTTTCAAATATTTTCTATCCAGCTTTCATTTTCTTAGACATGAAAGTAATTGTCAGGCATACTATGTTGTTTGTACCAGATATAGTCATAGATAATGCTCTTAATCTTTTTATTCTGGCTGTATTTTACATTAAAAATCCAATTGCAAATGGCTTTAAGTAGATTAAAATTATTACTTTAGAATCAAAATCCTACCATGAGGCCTGATAGGTTGCTTTGAAAGCATTGTTTGCTGTCTCCCAAAGTACAATATACCAATTTTCTGTAGCCATGTAACACATTTATAGTATTCATTAATCATTAACTTGCCTCTTATAAATGTTTTTATTCTTCATGCTAAGCCTCTAAGACTCAGTGTAAAGAGTAACATTTTTCTATTCTTTACCATCCCCTTTCATCAAGCAGACATCATTCTCCTGATTATTTTTTAACTGGTACACCTTCTTTATGAATCCTGACTGAATGAAATCCACCACTTCACTGAGGTAAATCACAGATTACAGATTTTTAATTCTCATTTGTATTCTACTTAGAGAAAGGAGTTAAATAATACACAAATCTTGTCCTGAGCCTTGGCCCAGGAATTCACTTCATCAGTACAGGGTCTTCATCACTAAAGTAAACTCACTAACTAATTTCACTCAGAGTGAGGGGAGATCATGTTAGGTGAAGCCAGTTGCTTTTTAGCTACCAGGATTGGAGCATGGGGGGCTGGGGTTGTTTTTTGAAACCACTTGTGCTTTGCCTTATTTTATATTTGTAAGGTGTAGATGACCTCTTAGGTGACAACCAGTTCAAATCAGGATTTCACCCCCAGTGTCATTTGCTAGGTGTGATGAACTGGAACCATACCTCGAGCTCAACTCACATGCTGGTCCTGTACAGGAGTTTTGCAATGTCCTGCTCACTGTATTGTTGTGGGATGTGTCCAGCAGCAGCTTCCTCTGGACACTTCTGGTCCTCTGCTGAACAATGACTACAACAGCAGTCTAAGCTACTGGTTTAATTACTGAAATGTGAATATCAATTTCTTCCTGTCTGCAGATTAATCACTGCTGATTAAAATCCATATTTTAAAAGGAAAATAAGATTTCTCTGCTTAGAGGGCATCTGTATGCTGTATTTGCTTCTCCGTACTTTATATTCTGAAAGAGTTCCAAAGCAATATTTCTCCAGAAGGAAAGAATTGGGCTTATATATGACCTCATTTGCATGCAGTGTGCCCTGCCTTGTAAGAATATATTTGACTTGCTTCTTTCCTTTGCTAACATGTTTTACTACCATAATACTAGAGATGATGGCTCAAAAAAAGATTGGGTTTTTGAACTGCAATCTTCAATGTGGACAACCTGAGAAATATATTCCTGAAATTTCTCTTTTCATCCTTCAAAAATTGTTTTGTTTTTTCTTATGTCAGCATGTCTAAAAGAGTCATGTAACTACCACTGAATGGCACAATCGGGGAAACTATATTCTCCAGATGCAATAAAAGTTACTGTATTTTATTTCCTATTTTCTGGGGAGGAAATGACTTTTAAAAGCCTCCTATGATTTTGCAAGAAATAATATAAAAAAAAGAGAAGATAAATTAGTTCCCATAAATTGTAGATTTCTACAGCATTCATTTTAATGAAAATGTGCCAGTAGCAGAAGAAGTGAAAGAGGGATTTTCTAATTGCAGTGTTCTTCTTTAATTAGATTTAATCAAATATTTTATATCACACTGAATGTGTACATATGGGTGTTCAATATAATTCTTACTACTATCCTCTCTCTCAAAGGTACATATAAACGCAGAAAGACATACTACAGTTCACCAAATCTATTGTAATATTTTAAAATTAGAGGCAGATTTTAGTTAATTTGTGATAAAAAGCTCAGTTTTGCTTCCACGTAACTATGTGGGAGACTCTGATACACCTGTAAGAATTTAGAGGAATCCTCAAACTTCTAGTTTTGTTAACTCTACAACCCATAGTATTGACAACAACAATAAAAATATCCTGTGTGCTGAAACTAGCCCTAAAGAGAAAATATAATTATAAAATAGCCCCAAAAACTTTGAAACACAATTGAATTATTTGATTATATATTCTGGTACTTTCCATAAATGTGCCTGTAGTCCATGGCTATTGCTATTCTTTCAAAATTCTACTAAAGTAAGTTTTAGAAGATATATTCTCTGAACCGTTGACTCGCCTCTTGCCTCCGATAATTATTTGGGCTGTATGAAAAGGAAGAGATTGCTTAGCTTGGATCCATGATAACTCCTCAAAGTCTAGACTCTGTCTGTGTAGTACATATCACCTTTATGAGAATCTACAAAGCTTTTTCTTACATTTCACGAACTGTAGAGATACAGTCATCCTGTGATACAAAATAGGTATTATATCCCTTGAAAAGAGCTGTTTGAACCCTTGTAAAAGAAAGTCTTTCCCCCACCCCTGAGCATTCATTTATTATACTTCTAAGGGGTAGATTTTCAAGGTATTGCTCTCCATCTGTATTTGAAGAATTAATCAACAGCTTTAGATGGATTCCATTTTCTTTGAATCATCAAGGAGAAAGTGTTTAAGGCCAGCTGTCAAATTCATTTTTCTTTTGTTCAAGCCTGTATAAAGACAGCCTGTGATTTTCTTGCTGGCCTTGCACAAAAGTGAATCTGCATATGAGAACACTGAGGTTTTGGAAAAGTTAGGCTGTTTTCTGCATATTATAAAATGCAAGTGGCATTTGGAGAGGTGTTAAACTTTTGTCTTGCTGATCTGTTGTTGTATGAGCTCTCCTAAAGCTATTTAAGGTCAAGCCCCATAAGAAAATGTCTCGGTATAAGCATGTGTCCATTTTACAGCACTACTGATGCAGTATAAAAGACAATATATGTCATGCCATTTGTTTTCAAGTTGGCCTATTATTATCATTTTTCTTATTTATAAAAATATGGGGTCACATGTGGCATGGATATGCGATCATTTTCATTTTCCACATCCCCTCATCACCTTCTGGCCACGTCAGAGGTGCTGACAACAACCCAGGTCTCTGGCTGTTATTCCCAGCCACAACTCAGTTTTCAGTGTCATGTCATTCATCCAGTGCCAAATCAGAGAAAGCTTGAGCTGGGAAGACTCTTGATGCTATGTGTGCCCCCTGAAGTCCATCCTCTTGCCAAAAGGTAGGAACACCTTATCTACAAGCTAGATTCCTAACATCAGTTTGTCCAACCTATTTTTAAAAACATCCAAATTAGAGGCTCCATAACCTCATGACCTGTGCTACCTAACAGTGTTCACTACCTTTATCATTACGACATGCATCAAGAGCTGATATAAATATAGTTACCTCCTTTGATTGTGCTTAATTCTGTTAATTTTGTATTATATTTTAAGTTTTCTTCTCTATTGATTAAAAAACAATCTTTGAATCTTTTGGTAGTTTCAAAGTCAGGAACTGCTTTATGCCAGCTAAGTCCTCTAAAGTGCCAAGTGGAGCAGGGGGACTATTTTAACTGGCCTATATTTAAGGCTTCTATTTATACATCTCCGTATGATGTTTGCCTTTTTCGCACAATGCTGATTCATATTCTTCTTCTCATCCCCTGTGATTCTCAGATTTCTTTCTGCAGAGCTGCTGCCAAATAATTCATCTCTCTTCCTGCATTTGTTCCTAGTCCAAAGTGTCTGCTTCTGTTGAACTGAATTGGCAGAGACGGGAAAGGTCAGATGGTTTTCACACATTTGTCAAGGCCCACTCTGAAGCCTGAGCCAGTTCATTGGTAGTCCTGTAGTCCCTCCAAGCTTGATATCATCTGCAAAATGAAAAATGTGGTCTCTGCTCAATTACTCCATTGATTAGAGTGTCAGTTGCTGGGCAGACCTTCTGCAGAGTAGCAGTCAATACCTTCTCCTCCTTTAGCAGGGAAAATCTGATAATGACTTTGAGAATAAAATTTTCCAAACACCTTTGCACTCACTTTACAGATGTTTCATCTAGACCATTTCCCTTCTTTGATTAAAAGAATGTAAAGCTGAGTCAAATATTCCGTGTACACAAGGCATATAATAGTCACTGCTTCTCCTCTAGCTATAAGGGTTGTTGCCTTGGTGACTTGGTTTCTCCTTTTCTTTCAGTTTTGAACAGCCAGAAGATCACTGGACTGAGAAAAGCAAATGAAGATAAACAGGGGAGATCTTTGTTTCAATCAGTATATTGTTCCCCAACAACTAAGTAAAGAATAATTTGTTAAGAATCCTGTGCAAAGACTAAGCTGACAATCTGCTGTGAGGTGACTTGGCCTTTTCTTTCAGTTTTGAACAGCCAGAAGATCACTGGACTGAGAAAAGCAAATGAAGATAAACAGGGGAGATCTTTGTTTCAATCAGTATATTGTTCCCCAACAACTAAGTAAAGAATAATTTGTTAAGAATCCTGTGCAAAGACTAAGCTGACAATCTGCTACCCTCATTCAAAGGTCAGCAGTCATTCCAGCTTGCTTACTGTAGAGAAATTTTGAACAGCCAGAAGATCACTGGACTGAGAAAAGCAAATGAAGATAAACAGGGGAGATCTTTGTTTCAATCAGTATATTGTTCCCCAACAACTAAGTAAAGAATAATTTGTTAAGAATCCTGTGCAAAGACTAAGCTGACAATCTGCTACCCTCATTCAAAGGTCAGCAGTCATTCCAGCTTGCTTACTGTAGAGAAATTTGGGGAAACACTGCACATAAATTGCTGGGGATATGACATTTACCAGCAGGGTGAGTTTGTGGGTGTACTTCCCAGAAAAACATAGCAACCTGCATTAACTGTGCCCCAACTAACAGGTGATAGTTTCTGCAGGTGGTAATAACAGATTATGTTACAGCACCATGAGATCCAAGAATACCTAAGGAGAAAAAGGTGCAGTGGGTTGAGCTCCAACACAGTGTTCAGAAACCTTCCTATCTTGTGAGTGCTCTCTGCTCTATTTGTCATTGCCACAACTGCTCCTGGAACATCCAGCTACAGACTGGTGTGTAAAGTCCAAGAAGGAAGCTGACTGCAAAAAGTTTGAGAACATTAAAATGGATGAGAAGACAAGAAAACTTAGTGAAAACTCAAGTATTTCAAACTACATAGCTCAAAATAAGAGTAGTTACAAGGTGGTTGGATCACAGTCTAAGTATCTGCACAAATAGCAAACAAGCAGAGATCTTGCAAAGAAAAGGTTTATTGGTGCTGGAAGCTGAACCTAAACAAGTTCACCTATCAATAATGGAATATTTATCCATTGAAACCCTGTTTGCACTGAGTTCTCTATCAATTACAATTGTGAAATGTAGACTAGTTTGTTTTTCTACATGTTGGGCTGTAGCCCCATGGTTCATATCCTGACTTTAATTCTGTTGCTGTAGAGCTTTTCTTTAACATTTAAGAGAACATGTTGAATAGGAGAGCATCCTTATAGGGGGAATTCTGGCATGCCTGGTGAGCTATTGGCCCTCTTGAATTCCATCATTTCAGCAGTGGCAGGACAGAGTCAGTCTCCTAATTCCTAGGGGGAAAGGAGGCATGGGATTGAACAGCTGTAAAGTAACCACTGTGACACAAGACCTGGAAGCTAGGCATCATGGCAGCTGGTGCCAGCAGGGACTGTGAGCCCCTTGGCATCCCAATGCCCCTGGAAGCCTATGGCTGCAGAGCTGTGAAAGCACGAATAAATTGGATGTGCTGAGTATTTTCCACAGGAGGAAAGGCTCGGGGGAGATCATGGGGGGCCTGAAGACAATTGTTTTCAAAGGAAGATAGAGAGAAGGAAGAGCCAGAGCAACCTCTGTGGTGAGTAGCATGTAATAACACCCATCATGGACCTGTTCGAGTAGATACAGAGGAGGAAGATAGAAAAAAATGATCAGAGGACTGGAACACCTGTCCTATGAAGAAAAACTGAGAGATCTGGGGTTGTACAGCTTTGAGTAGAGAAGTCATTGGCAGGACCTTACTGCAGCCTTTCAATATATGAAGGAGGCTTATAAGAAAGACAGGGAAAAACATTTTAAAAGGCCCTGTAGTGACACAACAAGGGGTAATGGTTTTAAATTGGAAGAAGGCAGATTTAGGTTGGATAAAAGGAAGACATTTTTTACAATGACAGTATTGAACCACTGGAACAAGTTGCCCAGAGAAGCAGTGGATGCCCAATCCCTGGAAGTGCTCAAGACAGTTTGACAGGGCTTTGTGATTCTGTGTAAGTCACAGTAGGGTTCTGGGGAGCTGATGTCTGATAATAGTACGACATTCACAGGAAGCTCATTTTAGATTGTTCCTGCTGTTGTAACATTTTGAACACACCACTTCAAACTTTTGGTATGCACCATCATGCAAAATGAATAATAGGAAGCATGTAATTATAAAGAGGACCTCTGTCAAACATAAATAGAGCTGTTGGGATATCTTAAGAACACTTTATTAACAGCAACATTGGAAAGCGGTATAGTTAAAAGAAGATAAGCCCAGAGGGCAGTATGAAACAAGCTTTTTAGCCAGAAATACTGAGCAGCTTCTAAACAGCTTTTTATTGAATTTTCAGGAGAAAGGAGGAGACTCACATTGAGATATCTTACTTTGTTGAAACTGTTCCACTTTAATAAAACAGATTTCCATTTGCCAAAGCAGTAACTACAATGTAGGTGCTCCATCTTCCACATACAACGTAGTTATTACCTCTCCCTGTGACCCAGTAAATAAGACACACACCTAAAAGGAAGGATATGTGAGTTACAAATCTTATTTTGGCAGCTGTAGGTGCCTGTTTTATCCTATGGAACACCTCTGACAAGATGAGAGCAGCCCACCTGGAATACACAATAGTATTGTGTTGGAGCTGTTTTTCTACGAGGGGAAGAGTGAGAGAGATGCTTTTAAATGCTAGAGGGCTTTGAAGGTAGGTTGGTCTTCTGTTCATTAAACTCAGCCACTGGAACACTACAAAGGCACATATCCCCTTCACTGATGTTGTGAATTGATGGGCTCATTCCTTAGATTTTTTTTACAGGACCCATTCTGTTCAGTGACAAAAGAATAAAAGGTGGTGGGTTTTATTCTGATGGACATAAACCAGTGATGCCTCTGCACCTTTTCAGCCCTGAACCATCAAATTGGTTGATTCATACAGTTCTGCCATTGCACCTTTCATGGCTACATACAGCTGAGAGTTGCTAGAGAAGTCTATGCTGCAGCACAGTTTCTCACCCCCAGTGCAACAAAGCAGATCCCATATCGAGAAGCTTTAACAGTCAGGGACTTTCTTTACATTCTTTGTATTACAACTGCTCATTTACTTACCCAAAATCATAAAAAATGTTAATTGTCTATAGAAAATTGTCTTTTGCAACTTTATGAGTACCTCACCTTTTCCCCACTCTTCTTATTCCCCTCTGCCTTCTCCATCCCCCACCCACCTCATTGTTGCAGCTTTGTGTGGGACAAGATGCATTTTAAACTGTGAGCAACTATATAAGCAGCAGAAGGCTTAGGAAAGGGTCTATTTCCCATCTTCTCCCAGGGAGCAAATAGCTAACTGCTGTCCTCCAGCCCATGAGGCATTCTCCCTCTCCACCTACCAAAACTCAAACTGAGGTGACGGACACAACTTCCTTTCCCTTCCTTCCTTACCTGCCTGGATGAAAGGCAAGTGTGTACAAATCAAAGTTTTGTTGTGCCAGCCAGAACCTGAAATGCAGACAGGTCTTTTATCAGTGCACTTCCAAAGAAGGAAGCTGCACTGTATGGCTAAGATGAGTTGGAAAGCCACAATGCAGGTACTCAGCAACTTGGCAAATTGTAGTAAGGGACAGGAAAGAGATCAGCCTGTGTTGTATAACCATGTCTCTGTAATATTAAAGATAACCATTTTATCAGGCAATGACCAAGACATTTTTCTTATCCTTTCAAAATATTGAGTGAATTCACAAATGACTTTCAATAACCCATTTGTATTCATTTTCTTTTTCTAAAATAAACTTGTCTAGGAAAAATAATGAATACCACATTCATTGCAATAGAAGTCTTTGGAAGACATAGTCTGCCTGATACATTTCTTTACACCTAAAGAGTATGATAAGATAAATTCCATTTTCAAGTTTCTGAATGGTATTACAGTCCCATTAATTTCAATGGCTAAGCCACAGCAAGAAGCATTTCCTGTAAACTATTTTAGTTCCTTTGATGTAGAATAGGGAAACTTATTAGAGATTAAAATGGCATCTGTGCATTTTTTAGGAGTTTTTCATTATGTTCTGCAATTTTGGTTTTTTCCCCAATGCATCCAAGCACAAGAAACCTTGTGCAAATGACAAATAATAGCAAAGTTGTAGCATTTGCAGACAACTTTGATTCCAGTCTAACTAATGCCACCTAACTTCAGCCATGTGTTTTAGAGCTGTGGGAACCATAAAGTCTCTTCTATGTTCTATGAAAGGTATTAATTACCTCTACACAAAGTAAGCAATTAAGAGGAATATGCTGAGAAACAGCAAAAAGACAGCACTAAAAGAGTCTAATATTTGCAACTTTATATCCTAACTCAAAGAGAATATGGATTCTCCTGGGATGCAAAATGGGCATGAGGTGCACTAGTATAAGACTGAAGAGTGTGAGGCCCATGGCTTCCAGTGACCTTGAGGAGATGTAGCATCACTGTTCACATTTATATATCTGGTTGCAGCTGAGAGATGATTTAGATTAATTTTTTTGGCTGTCTTTCTCTAGTTTCTGCACCTTAAGAAGTTTATTCTGTAAAACGTGGTTCAGTCTGACTGGAACTGAGTTTGTGAGGATAGTCAAGGAATATGATAAGCATCACAGAGTAAACAGAAAAATGAGTTCTGGCTATTCCTATGCACCTCAAACGCCTGTGCAACACAATATATTTTAAGTGTCTTTTCATATGCCCTTTAGATTACAATAGAAGTGTATAATTATCTATAACTCAGAGTACAGAGTAGCATCACACAATATTTACATTGGAATTAGCCTCTGGATCCACTGCTCAGGGCTTCAAACTGGAGGCAGTTTGCACAGGCCCTTGTCCAGTTGAGTTTTGATTACTTCCAGGGAGGCACATTCCACTTGCTTACTGTTCAAACAGTAAAAACAAAATGCATATATGAAAGGAACTAAATTTTTCTCACATGTTTGCACAGTATCTAGCACAGTGCACTTCTAGTGTATGGATGCTATTTTACAAGCAATCAAGAAATAGGAAAAATGCTATTTTAAAATGCATTTATTTGCATTAATTATTTATATACTAATGCATTGTCTCATATTTACCATGGAGAAACTCAAGATTTAATTGGAAGCAATGATAAATTCTGCCCCATGTGCCTATGAACTCTCTCTGTTGTAGCATTATATCCAACACGTGCTCCCAGAATCCAACTGCACAGCACTGAAAGATCCCTTTTTTGCACTAGCTAATAAGAAAGACAGACTGTATTGTAAGACAGTAACTTTCAAAGTGAGCTCTCTTGGGAAGGTCACACACCATTTTGCTGAATTGGCACTTGATAAAATCCAAAGAGTGAACTTGATGCCTCTGCAACCAGGATTATCACACTACCAAAAACTGCTCATTCCTGGAAACCCACAAATAACTTGACTCATCTCTGAAAAGACTTATGTCTCAAACATACCTCTGGAGCACTAAATCTCATTTTTGCAGCTACCTAATGTTTCCCTGGGGGATGCTGAGCACCTCCAGCTGATGGTGAGCCAGTGGAAAATGAGTGTACTCAGTGTATGACCATTAGTGTCCTAAACAGTACTTCGCTTGGAACAGTCCAAGACTCATAGTTTCTAAAAGAAGTGTCCTTGTGTGCTTGCTGCAAGTGAAGTCTCTTAATGCTTTATCCTAATTTCCCATTTCCCAAATCCTAATTTCCCATTTAAATTAATGGAATAGTAGCACCATTTACTTTAATGGCTCCCATAATATGCAGTATCATTTCTTGCAGTAGTTGCTTCCCACAGCTAATCTGCTACTGCACAAAATTATACCAAAACCCTATTTATTTTAATGGTATTTAATGAAAGATACTTAGTTTTGCTCTATAGTTTCTGGAAAATCTGCCAGTTTATTATCCAGTAAAGGGCCTGCCTTTATTGTATACATCTTTTATAGTAACAGAGGAGGGTGGTTTTAAAGAATTTGTGGGATTTTGATGTCTATGTTTTGCTTTGTGTGTTTGTTTGTTTTCTGTTAGTGTTCCTGCTGCCAGGTGTGATGCTCAGAAAGTTGCTAGATAAGGGAACATGTTCACATATCACTCATTTGTGCTAAGGAGCTAAGAATAGAGGAAATGCTGAAAACGTATATGCCAAAATAACACAAAGATCTTCCAGCCTCAGGACAAACATCTACAGTCACTAGTCAATAGTGTTTGCTTTATTATAGTAACTAGAACTTAACTGCTTATCACCCTGAAAGATGTGGAACAAAGTCAGTAATCACAGATAAAACATGAGACCACCAAAAGCAGCCATTTCTGGAGTGGTTTCCTTAATCAGAATACACATTACATCAGCCATCACATGGAAAAAGAGCTTGGAAACACTGAAAAGAACTAAATTCTTATGGTAGCTCCCCAAGACTTGAAATGCATCATTGCACACTTAAATTATTGTCATACCTGCAGGCTCTAGTCCCATTTCTAGGCCCATTTCTGTCAGGTTTTACCATTCAAGAAATCAATATTCTTCTTGTAATTACATAATCCATACATAATCCAGAGCCATTTGGCTCCAGGCCATTTGGCATGAAAATGCTGATTTCTGTTAGTGGTCTGCTCCCCCTTGAGTTGGAGGCACTAAACAGATGCCCAAGGACTTCATGAGAAAATGAACCAGAGCCAAGAAACATATTCAGTGAGTCTTACTCAATCTCTGATTTATTGATCTGGCACATTGGAAGATGCAAGGATCCTACTGTGACCACTGAAAGCAACATGCATCATAACATCATAATCTTCCTCTATTCAAAGCACATATTTGGTATGCAGGTAAATTAGCTATGAACACATACACAGCACAGACTGCCTTTCTTCTGAAAATGACTTTGGGGCATTCTTTATTAAACAGCCATTCTACATGTAGAAACTGAGATGGACAACATACCCTAACATAGCCTACTCAAATTAGTGTTTGCAGAGTTAGAACATTATTTGGTTGGTTCTAACTTTCTCCCACATTCAACCTTTGGTTCACAGCCATTCCAGATATAGAGCTACTCATTAAAAAAAAAACCAAACCCCCCAAAAAAACCTCCCACCTTTTTATCTTTTTCTTATAGCAGAGTTGAATGAATCCTAGACAGTGATTAAACAGGTCTGAAAACTATTGGGTTTATGAGTCATTATCTCGGAGACCTGCAAATATGCAAGGCAGGATCCTTACTGCCCTGTGGAGCTCAGCTGCAGAAGAAGGGAACAGGTAAGGTACTTTACTCTCACAGCAGCCTGTCTTATTTATACACTAAAGTTATGCTGTGGAGTTGTAAGATATACCTTTGAGGCATCTGCATGTTCCTAGGAATTAAGGAAACTGGATGCATTAATACATTCTCTGCTCATTTAATTCCATCCAAGTCAACAGAATTAAGCCAACAGAAGAAGCTGCTTATAGTTTTTAAGGGAAGGGAGATCCCAACGTGCTGATCTCTCACATAACACACAGCACAGAACAACCTGCCTGCAAAAGAAATGTTTCTTTGTGCTAAACAAGCTACAGCTGTCAGCCTGAGTATCCCTCTGCATTTCTGAAGGATATGTACTCTTGATTACAATTCTTAGGCAGTTTTGAATTTGCCATTTTCCTAAGTGAATTATTCTGCTGATTTATTAATCAGTGTGGTTATTAACATGTTTCATTTTACTGCCAATATTAACAGACTTAATAACTGCAGAATTATCATCTCAGAAATGAGATTGGAAGGGACCTGTACTGATTCAGCGTTAAAATAACAAGTGGTTTTAGCATAAGCTTACATACAAAGACTTTGTAGTTGGAGAATGTAGCAACTTATACTTACAGAAGGGAAATCATAGCACTCACCAGTTTATTATAGACAGCTCTTATGAGGACTCTGTGGAAAGTGAATTTACCTCATTAAGAACATGGAAGCCATAAAAATTATGTGATTGAAAAAAGTGGTTTTGCTGAAAAGAGATCATTAAATAATGACCACTGCCATAAAGTGTAGCAAGTGCAGGCTTTGACACATGATTATTGCTTATTACATTAAAATGATCATATTTACTTGATAGAGAAAAATGTGCTATTACCATAAAAGCCGAATGTTATTGTATCTAACCATCAGTATTATTTCAACACCCACAACTCACTTGTAAGTTTTTTATAACATATGCTTTCAACAAAATTTCTGACATCTTCCTATCTCTCAAATTCTGTGTAAGACATGTTCAATATCCTGGCAACAACTTGTACAATTTCCTCCTGCTTCTGTAGAAGTATCATTTTAAATGGGACTTCTAATTAGGTCACACATGTTATAAAAAAATCTGGAAAGGCTGAATTCCTGCCTAAATGAGGACAGCTCCTCTTTGATGTGGTAATTAAGTTTTGGTAGAACTATAGCAATAATTCAGAAGCCTGAAGAGCAGAGACAGAAAATATTTAAATGGTCAAATGTTTTATTAACATACTGAGTAGAAAGGAAGAAGAGGAAGAGAATTTAAGGGTAGAAAAAAGAAAGAGAGAAGGTGAAAGACAAGAAAGAAAGAGAGGACAAAATACTGTGAAGGAAAAGAGAAAGAAAACAATATAAAGGAGGGAGAGAAGAAGAAAAAAACAGGTGTGAGAAAATGAAAAAAACAGGAGATGAGGAGGTGAGATCTCGATGGAAGAATGGAAAGTAAAATGAGATGGAAGCATATGACATGAAAGAAAAAGTGGAAAATTCAGTTCATTTTTAAAAGCATGAGTGTCAGCCATAGCAGCATTTGGCAGGTGAGGAAATTCGAAACAACAATAGCTCAGGTGACAATTACCTGCTAAAAAGTAAGGCTCTCAGTACCTTCTGTAGGAAAACTAATAAATTGTACAGATAACCATCTGCATATGCTCACAGCTTGACTGCAGGAATTTTTACCAGCCTTTACAATAATACAGTCTAACAGCATCTGCTCAAGGTAAGCATCATTTCTTGTCATTTCTCCACTGAACAGCCAGTGATGTGGGAACACAGTGGATTTTGGCCATTTACATAACGTCAGTATTTTTTGCTGTTGCCAAAATCAGAACTCTGGTCCAATAACTCCCAGGCTTCCAGTTCATATTCGTGGTCTGTAAAAAAATCACTTGGAATCAGCACAGGACAATAAGAAGATTGCTAGCAGGCAATCTCATCAGCAAAGCCATCTAATATATACAATTTAAAGATTCCTTTCTGTGGCAGCAGCTAAAGTAATTATCTAAGAATGGTGCTGTGTGAAAAATACATAACAAATTAGCAGTATCAAAAGCTTAAAAAGATTGCCAGGCAACCATGGGTTTGCATCATTCAGAGACTGGTTTGTGCAAAGGCACTTTATTCTGACTTGGATGATTACAGCCTTTCTCCATCACCCATACACATTAGGAACTGAAAGTGGGGTTACCACCTGCCTGCTCCATTAGTAGCAAGACAATTCCCACTTTTCATTCTCTGTTTTGCATACTCTGTACTAGTGCCCAAGAGTGGGAGAAGAGAAAACTCAGTAGTGAAGGCTAATTACCATTTCTTTATGATTTAAGCTGAAAATACTGTTGCACACAGAGAGCAGAGAAACACTCAATATCCCTGGGCTGAGGATATGAGCAAGCTGAATGTTTGAAACTAGGCTCTGTGTACATCCTTCTTCCATCACCTGATTAGCTATTCTCAAAGATGACTGAGATGTGAAAAAGAGAACATCTTTCCCATGCCAGAAATTGCAATATTAGTTGAAATATGTAACATATGAACATATGAAATATGTTACTACTTTTGTGACTATTTTTGTAATGCTTTTGGGTTTCATTTCCTTATCATGTTCAGTGCTTTTGAACATTGGCCTGCAAGTTCTGATAAACATGAATTTCATACAGGTGCAACCATAGCTTAGTATGGTGAGACTAGGCTTGGATCTCCTGAAGCTTAGGGCTACCGAGAAAAGCAACGGTGATCAGCATGGACAAGAAGGCAAACCACTTCTGGACAATATAAATATCTATTCTCTTGGCAGCATAAGATTCATAAGCAATCAACAAGACCCAAAAAATGTTTCAAGGCCCTCAGGTAACTTTGACATCTAGGGCAGATTGTTATTAAATTAAGACCCTAGTTCTCATCTGGTGTTTTTGATGTCTGAGAAGAAATCAAAACATCCCTTGACAGGAAAGTGACTTGTAGAATAAACTGTTGCTTCTCCAGGTAACCCAGTGGGGCAAAGTACTGCCGAGAAATGTTCAGACAGGTCTTTAACATGTCCAAGAGAAGAGAAGGGAAACTCAGCTGGTTCCATAATGCAGTTAGGCTATAGCTAGTGTTCAGTACTAACGAAATGTGTGATTCTCATGGGATTACAACCCAAAATCACAGAAATCTCATAGATCACTGTCAAGAGCTTTCAGGCCTTCTTATTTGGTCTGAAAGTCTTCTGGAAAAAGGACCATCCATATGGATGAAATTTAATCCCTGTCCAGTTCCTTTAATATTCCTTTAAAACAGATTATTAATTAAGGAAGATTTAAAAGGGAAGTTGTGGAAATAATTAAAATACTGCTTATAAAAACTGGACAGATCTTAAATATAACAGTGTAACTCTAAAAATCCTTGGGAGTGGTCCACAGTAGGGATGGCAAATAAATCAAGGTTAGAATTCAGTGTCACAGATATTTAAAGCCTGTCCTAGCATCTGTTGAAGTCAGCATGCATATCTCTCTTCACTCTAAAATGATCAGGCCCAATCAACCTCCTTGTCAATGCATTTGTTTCAATTTCATCTTAGATTTAGGCTTGCTTTTAATAAGAGTAAAACTGTATTCCATATTTGCCATACAATAACAAAAGTGAATGCTCATTCAAAATATAAAATAAAACCCAAGACTCCATATCTTTATAATGACTTAGTTTTCTCTTCTTCCACCTTGCCCAGCAGCAGGTGGAAGTGGGTGCACTGCACATCCAGCACTCTCTGACTGGACAGTAGGGAAATGTAACATCAAAAAAACTCTCAAGGCTGAGGAAGCCTCTTATTTTCACATGCAAATATTACATAACTGAAATTAAAATGATTACATATTGAAGGGAAAAGAAGCATTCATAATCACACTTAATTTGGACAATCTCAAGTCTCAAAGCACAGTCCATTAAGACATTTCATCTGTGCAGGCTAGTTCAAAGCTGTCAGTTTCACAGGTTTTGCCTTTACCAGTGAGCTCTGGCCATTTTCAAGGATTAACATGAGATACCCTGAGCTGCTGAGGATTTTTTTTTCTTTAGAGAGTTGTTATGCAGCAAGTTTTTAAAAGTGGCAACATAGGACCGGCCAAAGGGTCTGCCAACAGAACTACTCCACATATATGCTTCTCTACATGACCACTAATACACACTGAGGATTATCTTCATGCTAAGATACAGATAAAAGGTTCAAAAATTTATCTTCTGCAGTATATTCATATTGTTCTTCCATTGTTTTGTTGCAAATACTGATGATTTTTAATATTTTTCAGTACCGTATCTATCTATTTATTTATTCACTGCCTGATTTCAAGAAGAATTCTGCTTCATCTGTTGAAAAAAGAAATAACGATCCTAACATGGAGGAACAAGAATCACCATGGCAGTAAATTCACAGGACAAATTTCAGTATACAATTAGTAAATCAATACTAATAATGGTAGAAATGAAAAAAAAATTGTTCACACTCACATTGTATCTCTTAGTGAAACAATGTTTACTACACCAAAATAAAAGAAAGCAAAGGGAAAACTTACATAACAAATAACGCACAATAAGTATCAATTGTTCCATTACTGACTGCAAGAAATTTTCCCATAAAGAAGTTTGCAGATGGAGATTGAACAATGCAAAGATACACAAGAGGGTTCATCCACAAGAAGCTCCCTAGGTATTCTGGATGTACCAAGAAAAATTGACCTCTATAGAGTTTCTAAACCATAATTGCTTGTTTGAGTGGCTAAATTCCAGATTTTAACACTGGAGGGGGACCAGCTAGAATATTTTGTGTCCTCACATCCTATACATATAAACCCCAGTCCCAGCAAGAGCTTTCCAGATCACCCAGGAAAGAAAACAAGACAAAGTCTTAAAGAACGCCTTAATGTTCACTTTCAGTTCATGAAAATAGCAACTAAATGGATTTGCATATTTTGTGGAGGTAAAGAGCACCCACAAAACACTGTTTCAAAAATATTTGTTCCTCAAAGTATTGTATGAGCATATTGAGGGCCCCAGTCCTACATCCATTCAAATCAGTGCCAAGTTTGCAGTGATGGCACTGAGAACAGAGTGTCTGTATGTGGCATCATGCACCCTACAACACAGATATTGTTCTCAGCCAAGGGACGTTCAAAGGGATCTAAAGTACACAGCCTGCAAAGCAAACCAGACAGTCCTTCAGTCATGGCTTGAACTATCCTGAAGGATGCCACCATACATCCCTAGACATTCTAATATTTAGGACAGGTCCAAGAGGACACTATAAACATTTTCATTTTTTCTTAATTTTTGAAGTAGTCTGAAGTGTATTTACTCAAGTTAACAATTAATGGGATAAAAGTGGTTCAGAGTCTCAGTATTCACTGAAGCTAAACAAGCTTTGCACACATTTTGTGTACAGGTCTTGGACTTTCTCAGTCTTGTCCTGGTTCACTGGCTACAATGCAAAAGGAACTTTATAGATATCTGGTTTTCATGTAATTTTTTGTAAGCCTGTTGGGTATATTTGAAAGATTTTACTTTGAAAAAATCACAGAAAAAAATGTTATCTTCAAGATGTTGAACTTTCAGCTCATCCCCAGGAAATTAAGCTATTACTCTATGGTTCATTACTGCAAGGAGTATATAATGTACCTCTATCATTTCCATTTTGTGCTTTGTTGTATTTGTTATTATATGGCATTTCATTTTCTTCTTAAATACAAGTGCCTTTTAAAGCTCACAGACTTTAACAACATTTCCATAATAGACAAAACCTGTGCATTGTGATAGGAGTTTTATAAGAGCAGCTAAACAAAATGGTTCTAGCAAACAGCTTCAATGTTTCACTGTTCATCGCATCTAAAATTGGAAAAATGCAGGCACAAAACCATCAGAAAGAGAAATATTGTTCTTTTATATCATACAGTTTAAAATTAACAAAAAATGTCAGGCATACTTCATACAGACAAATTAAACCACCACATTTCTTTTAAAATAAATGCATCAAATACAAAACAGCAGTATGTTCCATTATTCCTATGGTCTTCAATAAATATGAATCTTTCTTTTATTATTTGGTTCTAGATATTTATGAGCTACATATTTATGAGAATTAACTGCCTTGCATTACCCACTGCTTCTCTATTGATTGTTGTGGAAAAATACAAACAAACAACAAACACAATTACTGACCTCTGATGCCTTACAAGTGAAGGACTTCAAAGAGCTTCTTAAAACTTTGGAAATATTATTCACATTTCTCCAGTGTGAAAATAAAGTTATAGGAAGGTTAAAAGGCTGGTTTGCATTTACATTAGAAGTTAAAAGCAGAACTGACAAGAAATAGAAGCATAGCCTTGTCCCTCCAATATAACCCTTCTCTCCTTCACTGCTCTTGTTAACATCACATACCCCTACATAGCTGGAATTAAATTGGATATTTACCTTAATTAAGAACTACCAGCTGCTTTAGATCAGAGCTTTGACATTTATGATGGGCACTGCCTTCCAACAGGATCTATGCAGCTCGCCCAAACTGAACTTTGGTTTTCAGACAAAACCAGCCTTTTGATGCACTAGCAATGTTACCCATTTTGCAGTGGGATATTATTTGTGATCCAGTACTGATCTGCAATGGGCAATTGAGCTCCACTCATTAAAAAAAAATATAAATAATGACTTGATAATGATTGAGCTGAAAGCTGCTGCAATAGATATAGCATTGATCAGAGAAGGCAGGAGGCAGAGAAGTCAGGTGGGCAGCTCAGGGCAGAGGTGTTGGGTGCAAGCTCTATTCCCATGTTTGCCCGTAGAAAACTCTATCACTTCATTTCTCTGCATTTCAATTTCTATAACAGAGGAGATGACAAAAAAAAAATCTTTTGAAGTGCTCCAACGTCTGCTGATAAAAGGTGTTCTGTGAGAGCTAGGTTTCACAAATATCCATACCTGCACAAGACAAGAAGGATTAAATCACATTTATCTCTAGGGTCACACAGCAGCAACCCCTGAACCCTACTGAAGATCTCTGTCATGCCTAAATCCTGTCATTTGATAGAATATTGGCAGATAGCCAATGTTAAAAAAAAACCATTAAAATATAGGGAAAGCGAAGGGAAATGACTCCATGTTTTTTACCACCACGGTAAAAAAACCACATTTCCTTCAGCCTAGTCAAAATGCCCCTTGCTGAAGCTGGTGAATGGGGCCCCTTGTCCTTTCCTCATACTTCTTTCTGGAGCTTTCTGGTTTTTCAGATCTTCTAAAAATACTGTCAAACAAACCTCCTCATTCTCCCATTCCTGTCCACTGTTTGTTAATCGCATTAGGCCTTCTTCATCATAATGTTTTACTTTATCAGCTATTTGATGATTTCCACAATGTTTTCATGCCTCCTATTTCTAGCTACAAAGTCTTGAATTCCCTTGAAGAAAACAGGTTTTTAGAGTGTTCATTTCCTGCAGTGACCAAGTACTTCACATCTCTGAAAGCGGCTGACCTGCTTTCACCACAAATCATCTAAATTTTATTTGTGGTTTACTTCCAGAATGCTGATAAAATTGTTGGCTAGATGCATGGCTACTATTGATTCCTGAGGAACTTCATTAGAAAAAAAGCATCATTCGATGGCTGACAACTGCTCTTTCTGTTATCTTTTCAGCTATTATAAAATATTCCTCTACAGTACATGAAGCAGAGAGAAAAACATCATTGGGACGTCAAGGGTATGGCTTTAGCCTTGTTTACATCTAGGGGGTCAGACCGCTGTGTCAGATCAAAAGTCCCATTTTGAAAATATTTCCTGGTGCAGATTTTATGGCAGAGATAATTTCAGCTATGTCCTGTAGGGAACTGATGTCTATAGTTTGCTCTTGTCCTAAGGAATGGAGGAAGAAAATGGAGCAAATGTGCTTTAAAACAGCCCTTGAAAAAGTCTTTGGTCTGCCAGGATGAGTACCTACACTCCAGAGGAATGAAGACATCGGGTCATCTTATTGACTTTTCAATGCAGATCAGTGTCTATTTGGGCATCTGAAGCAGTGGAGTCTTCAACAGTGTTTGAACCGAACAGCCTCTTGGGTTCCTGTTCAAAGTTTCAGAGCTCAGCCCCTAAAATTCCACTCCATATTGGATCAAAACATTTTATGAGCTAAAATAAAATAAAATAAGACTGAAAAATAGGCCATTGAGTTTCTAATGATTAAAAAAAGAAGAGTTTTCATATATCCATGTCCAATTATATTGTTGATGTTCTTTGAAAAACCCTGCCCAAATATGCATAGCTTTTCCAAGACATGTTTTTACAGTAAATTTATCAACAACTGTGTGCTGAGGTTGTCTCTCTTACTCCTGCCTTTGTCTTTACAAGGGACAAAAACTAGGTCTCTGCTCTTCTCAGACTTTGTCAGTACTAAAACGTTCAGAAACATGGTATCTTTGAGATACTGGAGACAAGCATACTGAGGGAAAGCTGATACAATTTGATTAGCCTCACTTCTTTAAGAAAATCCAAGAGTTAATAATAAAGAAGAACTGGAAAATATTTGAGAATGAAGACACTGTGAGGATTATCTTTAAAAAATTATCCTCATTGCTCTGCTCAGATTTGGCATTGCTTTCTGTCCCCATATTTCATGCTAAAAAAAGAAGGTTCTTTGCAGCCAGAACATGCCTGCTTTGATGCTTTACCAAGTTCAGTGGGGAGGGGACTCTGACAACTGAGCACTTTTCGTAATAATTAATTACTTACATCATCCACTGCTGAAGATTGTATGTCCCAGTGCACTAGCTCTCAGTAATATGTATGAAAATATTGGAGGTCTGAGCCCACAGCTAAAGAACTTAAATTCTCAGGAGATATATTTTCAATTAAGGCTTTTTATGTTAATACCACAGATGCTTCAACAATAATTTGCTGAGGCATGCAGGGTACCACAGTTATAAAGAAAAGAGAGAGAAATAAATAATGTGCCCAGTTCAATCTTTTAGCTTCCCCAAACTTATTTTCTTTGTTTCTTCTAGCTAGCAAACAAATTAACAATAGGTCAGCAGCTGCTATGAAGTTTCCTTAGGTACAAGAACAATCATGTAAAGCAAAATAATTCCACTTTGCACTATTACACAGGCCAGTACAAACAATTCAGCCAACTGATAGCAAGCTTTTCTTCCCCAAAATAGTATTTCCCATGTTTCACTGCATCTCCATGAAGGAATAATTATTGTCAATAATTGGTAAATATTTGTGGTGTAGTGATGTCTCTTCATCCCAGATGAGACCGTAAGTCCTTTATGAGAGTCCATGTACACACAGATTGCAAAGATGGTCCAGTCTCTGAAGGCTTTCAGTTTAAATCAGCAAAATAGGCAAAGGCCAGGAGAAAAGCAGTACTGTTTTTTCCTATTTAGTACATGGGTTACTAAAGCCTATGAGATCTATAGAAATCAGAGAATCAGAGAATGGCTTGGGTTGGACAGGACATTAAAGATCATCTAGTTCCAACCTCCCTGCCATGGATGATCTTCCACCAGACTAGGTTGGTTAAAGCCCCATCTAGCCTGGCCTTGAACACTTCCAGGGATGGGACATCCACAACTTCTCTAGCCAGCTTGTTCCTGTGTCTAGTCTAAACCTACTCTCTTTCAGTTCATAGCTATTACCTTTTGTCCTATCACTACATGCCCTTGTGAAAAGTCCTTCTCCAGCTTTCATGTATGTCCCCTTTAGGTAATAGAAGGCTAAATTAATTATCAGTGGTAAACTACACAGCAATTATCTGTGTTTTTACATTAAGTCCCTGCTAAAAGAAGAGAAAACTCAATGCTGTCACACTGGAGTGCACTGCCATTGCCAGGAGCCCATCCTTTCTCAGCAGTTTTGAAAGTCTACAGTTTCTTTGAGGATCTATGGATAACAGTTTGAGGTTGACCACACACTTTACCCTGATATAGCTTGAGATGTTTAAGAGGACTTTACAAAGAACATGGGAGTCTCCTGACCTCCCCAGACCCACTTTAGACCCCAGAGGAGTCTACTAGGCTGTGCGTGCTCTACCTGAGAGATGTCTTTTCATCCAGCAGTGAGGAAAAAAAACCTTACCAGCTTTTATATTTCCACAGTATTTCAGCTCTGGTTTAAAGCTAGGAATTAAATCAGTAGGGCCAAGGGCATAAATGCCAAGGCTGTTCTTGGTGTATGCTGCCAAACTTCACCTGCAAGGAGATGGGTAAGAAATCCTTCAGAGCATACTATTGCACTGCGATTTCCAGCCACATTTGGGGCTAAATTCTGGGAAAGCAGTTAGACATCTGAAGTGATCTCTAACCTCAACCAAATCTTAAGGGAGTTATCAGTGAATAATAAGCTGAATATAAAGGTAGGCATGGGAAATCAGAGAATGTCTGCCCTTCTCATACTGTTCAAAACCACAACATAACACAATCTCCCTTTCTTTAAAAGAGATGTGTAGATGCTTGCTGTGGAGGGCATAGTTTGACTACCAATACAATGTTTCTATAAAGCAAACAGCATGCTGAAATCTTGGGGCTTTGTATTACCTTTTATCTATTTTTAAACAGAAAATATAGAATGACTTCTGCTCATGGAGAAATAGAAAAATATCACATTTAACATTAAGTACTTCCTTTTAGATTACAAATGAAAGTATACTCTGGAGTTTTTCAGATTCTTTTTCATACTTATAAAATCACACATGCATTTGCAAGAACAAAATGATTATATGTTAAAAAACCTAGAAAGTCAAAGGTTCTTAATGCACAATAGACTTTTTTCCTACTAGCCTGTAGGAATAAACAGCCTACACATGGCATTGCCATAGGCATCAGGAAGCTCCATGCAACCTAAGAACGGACTGTTTCCATCTGAAATTAAGGCCAAGGGAGAGAAGAACTGTGAACTCCCAATTCTTGCTTCCACAATGCAACAATGGAAATTCACAGTTCTCAGTACAGCACAGCAAGTAGTTTGTGACCAGGTGTGGGAGATGCAAGTTGCTAGACTTCCTCACTACTTTTGCCTTGCCTTTTTCATACCAAAGCTGTACCCTCTCAGAACTAAAGGAACTACACATTCATATAATAAGATGAAAAATGAGTATTCAAAGGTGATATAGAGCAAATAATTCCTAGCAACAGAGTCACACAGTTGGGAGAAGAATCTACCTTGCTCCTTTTGTCAAACCTTCAAGACCCATCAACAGAGGGCTCTTGAGTTCAGTATTGGGGGAATCAATTACTGCCAGACCTTGACAGTTATCTTGAAATACGACCTATTCTTGCATGACTAAATTGCCTTCTCTTGTTCTATGTTTGAGATGATTCAAGTTTTCCACTGGTTCACATAAGACATGATTTTAACTCCACTGCCCATTTATTTTCCTTGAAGGAGGAGGCACAGTGATTGACACATTAGCTGTACCAATACTAGCAAGTGGCAAGTGTGCATCAAACAGGGTGTCCATGGAGGTTTTGCAGTGCTCAGGACTTTTAGCTTAAAATTTCCTATTACTCCAACTCTATATCTTTACTAGGCAATATCTTTCAGCTATTTTGTGGCACAAAGAGCCTGTGATGAAACCAAAGCAAGATTTAAATTCAGACCTCCAGAGACATGTTTACCCCAGTAACACTTTGCCACCATTCCTTGTCACAAATTCCTTCCAAATTTCTGTATTTTACTCTGATCCATGTTTCTTTCCTTTATGTAGCTGTCTTCTATTATAGTGGTCTATGGGATGCACTCTAAGTTTCGAGCAAGTATTGCTCAGCTTGGGACCGCTGTCAAATTACATGGATGTTTGAAGTTTTTGGAAACAAATTCTCAGTATTCAAATATATGGACTAGGACATCCAAAATCAATGATGAATCTCTTTAAAACTGTGTCTTCTCTTTGTGAAATTAACAGGTACATGCTGCTTGTTACTGATGTGGTATTTCAGCCAAACATTCACAAGCCTGACAGTGGAACAAGACTCAGTGGTGCATGGCTTCCTCCTCACCCCAAGAAGACACTGCCATGAGAATGCACTATTCTGCAGCAGAAGGTTTTCCTAACCTTGGAGTCACAACCAAGATAAGCAGGCAGATTAACTGGCCTTCAAATACACCTCATGGGGGGCCACACTGGCAGGACCCCCCTTGCCCCTCGGGCCCAAGAGGAGCAATTAAAAGGCACAAGTAGCGCTGCAGTGCTGCTCTGCTTGAGCCTCTCCTTTGGGTCACTGCTGGAAGAAGAGGCACTAGTCATTACAGGCAGCACTGCTCCCTTCCAGACCAAAGCACTGTCTTTCCTCATGAGCAGGTTTGGTAGGTAGGGAAGGGCATGGAGCATGTCCATCTCTCAGCACTATTCCTCCACCACCCTCCCTCGCGGTCTTTGTCTTTCCACCCTTGGCAGTTTGCTGGGCATAGCCTAGCAGCTCGAGGCTACAGCAAAAGGAGCTCTGGGTTTGACACAAACAGCAATTACCACTAAGGACTAGAGTGCATGTGGCTATGGATTGTTGTCTACACACACACCAGAGATGGTAAGTCATCCCTCAAGTGTTTATATCAAAAAGTCTTTTTACAGTTGCACATGGATAAAAAAAAATTACCTGCTGTTCCAAGAATATGTATATGTGAATTTGTATCATTTTGTCTTATCCTAATTGCAATTTTGCAAAACGTTATCAGCCATAATCATATAACCAACATCCTTGCTCTAATAGACCTCTGAATTCTTGGATGTTTCAATTAATTGCTTCTGTCTCATCCAATTAATCTCCATTAACTATTAGTTCTTCTTAGAAATTAAATTAAAATCTATGTCCTAGCAAGTGAAACAGTAAAGTGATACATCTGAGAGGCAATTCAGCTTTCACAAAGATTTGAACATAGGACAGAAAGCTTTGGGACTTCAGCCTGACTCTTTTGATTGGCTTGCTCCTGCAGGATGAAGAGTAACAACCACAAGCAAAAGCTGTGATGCTAAAGATGCAAAAAGGTTTTGAACTCACACAAATATGACAAGAAAGTTGGATTAAAATAGACACACTTTCCTCAAAATCCCTATGAGCCATTCACAGTGATATATTTCACAGAAAACATTGCAAACTGTCAGTCCTGGAGGGAACAGCTTTCACACCTGGACAACAAGTGCCCATAGGCAGCACAAAGCTCTTGGTGGCAGACCAACACATGGAGTTGATGAATAGGTGACAGTTAAAACAATTGAAACATTGCAACCACTATTGCCTTATTCATCAAGTAATGGTCCTTTCCTGATCCACCCGATTTCTTCCTCCTCCCTCCACATTTGAAGCTGCTCAAACAGAAAAATATCTTTGCTCCAGGGTGAATTTGGACAGAGGCACCAGTCCCTGCTGGAGCACAGGCAGAGGGATTCATGCAGTTCTTTTTGCTGCTGAACAAAATAGACCATGACTCTGTTTACTGCTCTTAGATCTGAAATGTTTTTCAATGCTCTTCAGTACACAACCCCAGAAGAAGTGACAAAATTCCACTGACTGATTCTTTTTAATATATGCTAGAAACTTGTGCCCCTGGCCAGAAAGCTGTTTGCAGGAAGAACGTTTTATTAAAACTTACATGGCAGTCCAAAAAGAAATATAACCCCTTGTGTAAACATATGCTGGAGAGTCTTCTAGAAACAACTTCTCCCATCAAGTCCAAGAAGGAGCTTGGCAGATTGCTTGCCTTTCATGACGGCTGTTGCTGCTTCTGGCCCAATCAGTTCATTGAAGCACTGCTCCCTCTTGGAAGATGGATGGTGGCAGCTATTTTCAGTGTGTAAGACCCTGAAAATGCAAAGGAGTTTGCAACCAATGTTAATTACACTGCTGATTACAGAAAATCCGCAAATTATTCCAAAAAGCCACATGTGCTTCCAATACCATAACTGCATCCATCCCAGCAAATTAAATGCTCATGGGATATTTCCTTGGCCCTGGGGCAGCCCACACCCACCCTACCAGTCCCTTGGTCTCCATGATGATGGTGTGTCACACAGGCAGCCTGCTGGGAATCATTCCCAACCCACACTAAATCTAGACCTGGCTAAAACAGTGCAAGTCAACCCTGGCCAAAATGGTGGTAAGGACTGTACCCAGCAGGATGGGTGATTGCAGGTGCTGGACCCTGTGGTCTGACACTGATTTAATATCAATGTAGATGGCAAGTCTCAGGAACCAGAACTGCACCTAGAACTTTCTTCTTGCTTCCCAAGTCTGGTATTGGTGGGTCATGACTCGGCAGCATTCTCCACCAGTCAGACATCTACTGAACTGGATTACAGCTGACAGGCTGCTCCTGCTCCTTTTCTAGAACAATTCCTATTATTATAAGATGTGTGTATTCTCAGTCTCATCCAATCACATCCAGTCCAGTCCAGTCCAGTCTAGTCCAATCCCATCCAATATCCAATCCCATCCAGTCCAATCCAATCCTTTCTGAGCTGTTACAGGTGTAAAAGAGCAAAGTTTGGATTCCCCACCCTCCCTCTGCAAGACATATATTCTGAACTCTAGAGATGAATGTAGAAATGAATCCGTGATGGAGCAACTTAGCACTTCCTACCACACGTAAATTGCATCAGTTTGCACCATATAAATTACATCAGCCTATGCTTCCTTCAAGGCTCTTGAAATCAGCGGGCTAAATTGAGAAGGGATAAGTATGCAGCATAGGACTTTGGTTAATGGACCCCAGCAGAGCCTGTCTAAGGAGATATTTTAAAACAAGAGTTTTAACATTAGTCAGGATTTTGCTTTCCATTGTTTGAAAAGAAGAGAAAGTGGATAGAGCAGGAAGGAGAGGGTTTGACAAGTAGAGCATTGTTGCACTAGATTTCCCCTTTGATCCATGGGGAGAGAGAGGTACCCTCAGATTTACATCATTCTGCATAGCAATACTTATGTACTCGATACATTTATTTTCTGGGGTGTTTTTTCAGGGAAGTATGGAGCATTTAACATGATCTTGTAACAGACATGAGAGGCAACAAGCAATTTTGTATTGTCAGTGTTTTTTTCAGGGAGGGGATGCATAAAAAGCAGTGCCTCCCAACAAAAAGGTGGTTGCTTTTGCTGCACCATGCAGGCCAAATCCTAATGAACTCTCCTGAAATGTTGTTGTAGGGGGTGAAGAAGGACCAGGAAACGGTGACTGCCCTGGGTCCATGTGCAAAGTGCTGCTGCACTGTGCTGTTTGATGCATTCACAACACTGTTCCCTGCAAGGTATGACATCAACCTGCTTGTAATTATTAACCTTTTCAGACCAGGGTCAATGAGGCTGCAGGACAGGCTTGCCATCCAGCAGAGCTGATGGCATTCCCTGCCTGATCCTTGCTGCCCCCTCTCACTCCCCACCAAGTTATGATCAGGGCTGTTACCACATCCCTCACCTTCACAGCCTGTGCCAGAGGAGCCAGATGGAGGGAGGTGGGGGAGATGTGACAGAGGCACAGCAGGCTTACTTTACCTGGATCAGCTTCACACAACAGCACACATGAGTATGCAAGATAAGCAATATAGACCACAGCATTGAAATCATGTTGGCAGCCACTAATACACAGCCTATCACCCACACAGATGACACCATTTGAGGGCAATGCTAGTGTTTGCACGTTTGAAAGAAATGTGAAATTGCCCTGGTTTCAAGTGAATTTTTCTGTCTTTTTTTAGGACATCTGATTCTATTTTTTAAGCGGGCAGGAGCTGCCTGATTTGTTACTGATTTAAGTGACATTTATACTCCAATAATGCTCAGAAAGCCTGACCAGGACCAAGACTGTACCATACTGGAATTATGCAAGCAAAGGCTGGGAGGGTGCCAGCTTAGTTAATGATTACTAATGCCCTTCAAAACTTTTATTAATTTTTTTTTTTTTTAACTGGAAGGCAGCAATTCTGGTTTTAGCCACATCCCTATTCCATGCATGGTTCATCAGCAGGCCACCTGGAATTAATATTTACCTTATTCCTAGCCACAGCTAAGATGAGCAAGCGTCTTCTGGCCAAGTGACCCAAGAGGACCCTAAACACAAAACATTCACCTTTGTTTCTCAACTTTTCCCTGCCACATAAGACATAAGCCAAGGGTGCTCTGTAAAACCCACAAGCTATGAAGGGAGGTGGGTGTCTTCATGCAGGCTTCCCTCCATCAACACAACAGCACAGTCTGAGCACTGATGGTCAGCACAGCACAGAGTAAGGCTGAGGAAGACAACTGGAAATTTCTGAGCAAGTTAGGGCTATACTAGCTTTCCTTCCAAATCATCCACATTATGAGATCTCCATTTCTGAAAGGTTTGAAGCCAATTGATGGCTATATGTTGGAGTCCATCATGTGAGTCACAAGGTGTATCTGCAAGAGGACACCTGAAAGGCTGAGTAGCACCCAAGTCAATCATGCACTCCAAAAAGTACACATTTTGTGGCTTCTATGAAGAGGAAAATGCTCATGTCAGAAAAATATGTTCCAATATTTGAGAAGGGGTGCTTTGTAAGAACAACCAAATGGATCACAGGAGTAGCATGTTTAGCTATCTGCATCATCTACTGGTTCACTATTTCCTTTTCAGTCTGGGTTATATGAAAACACAGTTATGTATACCTAACAGATCATGACCCAAGCTAAAAATACCATTGTAATTTGGTGAGTTGACACAGTGAATGACTGCCACTGCATAGTGTAAGTGATGAGAGCTGGAAGGGAACAAAACCTAACATTATTTTCACTCAGCTGTAATTCACATTTGGAGCAACTGAGAGTATTGCCTTCTGGGACATCTGAGATAAGAACAATGACGACAAACTGAAGAGACTCTAAATAACAACCACAGAACCACTGAAAATAAAAGCATTAAACAGAATTTCACAGTAAACTACTAGTGGTCAGGGCAAAAAAATACTTGCACTTCTAAGAAACCAGTAAACGCATAAAAAGGATTAATAATGTTGTCATATCACATCTAGTTGCTTAGTGACAATGTGATATGACCTGATGTATCACAAAGGAACATACTGCCATTCATCAAAATAAATGTCCCCCATTTTCATGAATATATATCTTACTCACACACAACTGTAAATGTAGATACATAAACGTGACACAAACATTTTCATATCACTGGAGAAATAGGAGCTCTTTTTATGTTTTCCTGTTTTAAACAAGAAGGACAAATAATATTGACGTCAAGGTTGGTAGCAAGGTCTACTGCGTAAAACTGTGCCTATGAATCAGTACAAAGGCGTTAATGGCTACAGGGACAGCAAAAATATAGCAAGTTGACATTTAAAAGAGGACTGTCTTTGTAATTAAACTGCTGATGTGCAAACCTACAATAGAAAAAGTGATCACAGTAATAAGCCCTAAACAAAGACTGAGAATCAGAACAAACACGTCAATACCTACAGGCAGGGAGTACATTAGAAGTGATTGTCATTGCCAGTAATCAGTGCTCGGAAATGCTGAAGTTGTCGAAAGGGTGCTTTTGGTGACTGAGCTTGCTTATCTGTCTGTTCAGAGCACTCCTGTGTAACTCCTTTCCACACTCCAGATGTAGGCAGCAGTCCAGCTGAACAGACTTTTAAAAAGATAAATTAGTACAGATGTCAGCTAAAATAGCTGAATACCAAAGAAGGAGTCTCAACTCTGTTTATAAGAGGGTTTGAGCTCAGCCCAAAGTCTGTGTCTCTGAGGAGATTGGACAGAATATCTGCATTGCTGGAAAGTACCTGCTGTGCACAGCAGCCTGTGTCCAAAGGGCATGGAGTTATTTATCCTACATGCTTGAATCATGGTATAAAGAATGATCTATGAATTCAAGGTCAAAGTGTTTTGCCCTTTGCCACTGCTACTAGACCTTTTTTTTGTTCCTTTGCTAAAAGCACGGTTCTTTACCAGTGTGGAAGATGAGCTCTTTTAAAATTTCTTCATGCTTTGATCCATTTTAACTCTTACTATGTCTAAACCTCTCCATACCTTTTAACATCAGTCCTCTAAAGAGAGCCCTGGGAAAACACAAGAAATAACATAGGCCTTAGAGTCTGTTTTCAAAAGCAGAAGCACAGTTAGTACATCTTCTTCCTTCATCCTGGAAACGTGATGAGTTGGTTTCACAGCTGTGTGGGTAAAACCAGCTGTGCTCCCTGCGCAACTCTGGCCAGAGCTGTCTCTTTTTGCCATCTCCTGTGCTGTTTGGCAAGGTACATGTCCCAAAGCGTTTTAAGATCACCTGGAAACATATACACCAAAATCTGCAGTCCTTACCACTGAGGAGCTCTGCACAGGAAGAGCCTAACACCCACATTGAACAAGCAAAGTGCTGCATATACAGACCACACCTCGTGCTGCATCTTAGACTGCAGTCCATAAACCAATAAAGTCTCCTCTCAGCTGCCTCTAGAGCTGAATTTGCCTTGTCATTCTTCACAGGAGGCAAAGAGGTTGACCAGGAAATGCCACATAGTTGACATGAAAATAAGAGCTTTAAACTGAAGTGTCCTTCACTGCAGTCTCTCCAGCTAATTTAGATCAGGTTGCTGTGAATGACAGAGGAAACCTACTATTATTTTTTCTCCTGACAGTACCAGGGTTCTAAAAATTACATGCCTCTAATCCCTCATTAGCTGGCATTTTAAATTCCCAGGCTGTGCAGCCTGTGTTCAAGGAGAAAGTGACAAGAGAAGAGTTATAATCCCTGTGGCAAGAGCTGTCACCAAGTACCTGCTGGGTGATAAATCCACTAGGCTTTTTCAACTAGCTTTTTTTCATGCTTAAACTTCAGGGATGCACTCAAAATATGGAAAAATAAATGAAAATGACACACGATCTAAAATTCATGGCATGTAGCATGACCTGTTTATACCAACTGGTATGTGATGTGTTCAGTCTTTGAAAGATCCTTCACATCATAGACTAGGAAAAGCACAGATTGACAAGCTATATATTTTCCTAAATTGCTTTTCTCTCTCTTTCTCAGAAAATGTAGCTTGCAGCACTTCAGCTTGCTTGGAAACTGATCTTCCCCTGTAATAGCCACTACAAAAAACACTTTTTGAAGATGCCCAACACATTAAAATGAAACTAATAAACCAGACACCATATTGAATAACACTCTCAAATTATTTGAGTTCAATATGCAGCAGAACCAACTTGAGCTAACAATAGGCAGGTCAATTGCACATGTTTGAATTTTGCAAATGAACAAGCACAGGTAAAAAGCAAAGATAACATCCTCAAATACATTTGAGCTTGTTAAGCTGATAAACACCATGTGGTTCGCAATATTTCATATTGCACCGCATTTGTCACACATTTAGTAAAAGTCATGGTGCCATAAGCAACAGGAGACTTACCCACTGTGCATATTGTCAGCATGCAAACACAAAGTGTGGTATAAAGCCAGGCTGATGCTAGAAGAAAGAGGTATTAGGCATTGAACCAAAATCCCCTCAGTTCAGGGAAAAAGTGGTAGGGGGCTTGTGTGGCTTTCAAGTATAATCACAAAATCACAGAAAGGCTGAGGTTGGAAGGAACCTCTGGAGGTCATCCAGTCCAATCACCTTGCTCAAGCAGGGTCACCTAGAGCCAGTTGTCCACGATGAAATGTGAACAGTATGCATGCTTCAGTGGAGAATAAAGCCCATTGCTTCCCCAAACATGCATTTATCTACCATACAGATAGAGTTCAAGTGGTGACAGGGTCAGCTTTCTCAGGCTTTGCTACCTTTGACCTTGCTTGTGAGCAGCCAGCCTTTGTGGGAGCAGGGAAGGCTAATCACCTGTATGGGCTGATGTTCTCCCTCACTGCTTAACATGACAATGAAGATGTCAGATATCAGGGACTTCTTTCTCTTGATGAAATGATCTTATCATCAGACACTGAACTGTGCAAGTTTTCTCATGGATTGCTATCCCACCCGCATATCCCCCAATCTTGTTACTGACAGCTTGGGTGGGAAACCCCTAACTCAGGGTTTTTCAAGGTCAAAAAGGATTTTGCAGGCATTATGCAAGAACTGGATAACAAATAGATTCAATCCTTTACACTTCACATACAACAGCTTGAAATATCCTATAGTTATGATAGATGAAGCTTTGCTAACTGAAACATCATCCATGTAGAAATCAATGGCAACATCTTATATTTATAGAGTACCTTGTGCCACAGAGTTTTTAAGATGTTTACAAAACCATAAGAACATTAGTAGTGCTTGAGAACAATTTCAGTTTATCCAATGGAAAGCTATTACATTGAAATCTGAATGTTCATAAAGCAGGGTGTTACTAAGTAATTTCAGTTCCTAAGTACAGAATGCACACCAGGAAAATACATGGAACAACATCAACAAGAGCAGTGAGCTACACTATTGCAACTTGGTTTTACCAAATAACCATCAAAGAACCAAATCTAATGGTGGTCATGAACCAATTTCCTCTCCTTGTCCGAAACTGTGCCTTTCTTCTGCTGAAAAACCTTTTTAATACTGGCCAAGTTCCCTTTGAAGTCCACAGAAAGACTTTGGTGATCTTTCCACTGAATAGATCACCTTTCTCAGAGTAAAGAGAACTAACAGATAGGGTGATTTCAAGGCTGTAGTCACAGATTTTGAAGAAAGCAGTAGTTTGCCATAGCTGATAGTTTATTACATTAATTTTGGTGACACAACCAGAAACAGAGCCCTCTTCGTAGGTCACTGGAAAATGAGGTTCTTTATGAGCCCTTTTCACTCCACTAAGTGAAATGACCATCTCCAAAAAGATGGGCTAGGGTTCATCTGTGCCACAGCTATGTCTGAGACAGTCAGTCCATGTTCCATTTTAAGTCTGTTTCAAGGGACAGGCACTTTCAGAGGATGATTCAGCTGATCTGATTTATGTAGCTGCCTCAGGATGACATTCATTGTCTCCTGCTGTCTGGAGGATGCTTGCTTCTATCATTTCACCGTAGAATAACTGGCTAAAGTCTATTGCAAGACATTTTGGTTCGTAAATAGTGTGGTGCCAGCAGAGCTTTCAGTTTATGAATTGTTACCACATGGCACACTACAGATTCCCAAAGGACCATAGCACTATAAAAAACCTCACAGCTGGGCAGGACAGAAGTAGTCAGCTCCTCTCCCAGTGGGAAAGGAAAGTGTCCCCCAAATACACAAGGTACACTGGCTAACAATGTTAATTGATTTGCAGAAAGGTTAAACAGGACACTCTTCCCTCAGTAACAAAGCAGCAGAGGACAAAGCTCATAGCTTTCTGTCAAATTGAAGATGCCCTTAAAAAACAACCTCCTCTCTAGAGGCAAATGCAAGTTGCTGTACTCAGTCAGGAATGATCATCAGCAAATACAAAATTGGAAACCATTAGTTACACAGTCACTATGCTGGAGTGATTTTAGGATTAGTGCAGAGCAAGAGTTGAACTTGAGCCATCAATGTCCTTTCTGTTGTGAAAAATACACCAGCATGCTTGATTATAAAAACAGAACTGTAGTATGAAGATGTAGAAGGTCATGGGCACTGTCATTCAGGAGCAGGTAAACAGTCAGAGCAACAGGAATGACCAGAGATCTATAAAGCATGTCATACGAGGAAAAACTGAATTAAGTGGGATTGCTTAGTCTATAGAGGAGCCTGAAAGAAATATAACAAAGCTCTCAAGTATGTAAAAGGATGCTGCAAAGTAAAAGTGAATACTCTTTTTTTCCAAATCCAAATTGGGCTGGGCAAAGAAAAACAAAAGGACTTAACCTGCAGAACAGGAGATCCAGAGCACAGCTGAGGAAAAACTGTGTAGCAGTAAGCATGGTACAAGAGTGAAATATAGGGACTCTATCACCAGGGACTTTTGTAAGCATGTCAGACCCAGACGTAGCATCTGCATAGGAGAGAGGCAGAAGAAATAACCACCTGTCTCACAGGTCCTTTTCATGTTCCCACAGTGCTCAGAGCCTGTGTTCCCTATCACAGACCATCAGCATTAAGGAACAGTGTCCTCCTGGGCATTTGTTAGATAACAGCATGGAAAGGGACAACTTTTCTGAAGAACAGAGATTGCTGTGGGAGTCTCACAGTGTAACAAAAAACACTACAAGTCTCTTGTGACAGCACTACCAGCAGCACACAGGACATCTCTTCCCCAGGTTCAATATGGAATGTGCTACACCCTCAGCCTCTCCACCCACAGAGGTTAGGTCAGGTCACTGCTTATTTTGCTACTAGTGAGACTTTCTTTTCAGCTTTTGACTAGAGTAGAAGGATTCAGACAAATAATCTCCAAAGGCATAAGGTATGTAGCAACAGATCCCATAGTTCTGAAATAATAATTCAGAAATAGCTTGGATTACAAAAAAAAAAAGCCTCACAAAAAGTAACATAAAAACAAACAGTACAAACAGATGGAAAAACACCTCTCTACAGTGTTATTTGACACCTCTCCCTTAAAGCATGAAAGTGCCTTTGAAGTACAACGTTAACTGCATATATTATCACATAGTAAAGGAATGAATAAATAAATGTTGGGGCTTTAAAAAAAAATCTTTGCTGGAGATGCATCTCTTGCTGAAAATGTCATTAATCAGCAGTTTCACATCCTCAACCTCCCCACAGCTAGAGCTGCAGCTCAAAGCAGAGAGAATCTTGGGAGCCACCTCCTACACTAACCATAGCCCTAGAGATTGCCCTCACCCATTGCAAACAGCCCTGTCAACTGTAAGGACCCCCAATAGGGGAAAATATGCTGGAAAAGTACATGGAAAATTTTTACTCATACCACCACCTGGAAATAAAAAGAGTCTTCATGGGCCATAAACCACCATCTGAAAGACAATTCTCTGTCTTGAACCCAAGGCTGATACTGTAACCAGCCTCCCCTAGCTCCATTTCCTATTTCAGCATGTTGGGACTGTTAGCTCTGCTGGATGGCAAATTTCTCTTTCATTTGTTTGGCCCTTTCTCACCATTAGAAATGTAGGCTATCTGTTCCTGGTAAGAGAAAAGAAACATTCACATGTACTTGCAAGTTGCTGTTGTTTTGCACAGAAAAGAAGATGAAGGCACCATCAGCCAAAGACAGTAGTATCTCCCCTAGTTCAGGATGGAGGATTTTATGATCTTCCATTTTTCAAGATGTGTGAAAGTTTGACTGTCTAAAAAAAAAATTACATCTAAACTCTAACTTTTCTGAACAAGGTGCCAGAAAGAGTGAGGAGGTGACTCTGGGTCTGATTTTCATTTGATTTGCCTTTACATAATCAGTTAAACCACACACTACATCAGTATTTAATACTCACTTGACATTGGTGTCAATGAGTGCACAAGGTATAACATAGTAGGAGACCTTTTGTAAAGTGCAGTGTTTCACACTGACCTGCTCCCCCAGGGCTGAGGTAAAATTAGCTAATAAACTGTTATTTCACATAAAAAATAAAAAAAAAAAAGGGCTTAGGATCTTCCTACCCCTTCCCACCTCTACATTGCAACTCACTTTCCTCAGTTGTGGCACAGCATCTGTGGGACCACACCGTAAACTGGCACCAAGAAAGCACAAAGTTTGAAAAAAAAAGTCTGCCTTGGAGAAAGTTGTTTCCATTTTTAACAGTTAGACATTAGGAAGAATTTCTTCCCAGAAAGGGTGATTAGGCACTGGAATGGGCTGCCCAGGGAGGTGGCACCATTCTTTGATGAGTCACTGTCCCTGGCAGTGTTTAAGTAGAGACTGGACATGACACTTAGTGCCCTGGTCTAGTTGACACGGTGGTGTTAGGTCATAGGTTGGACTTGATGATCTCAGAGGTCTCTACTCTGACCCCAGTAGACCCCCAGGCACCTGCCCACTCCCCTGCCACAGATCCTGAGACAAAGGAGGAAAGACAAAATGATGTGGAATTAGCCAATATGTAATTTCTGAAGGAGTTTGCAGTGAATTATATTCACCATCTCTTAGGTCAGCAGTTTACCATAAGAAAAAAAAAGAGAGAAGCCTGAGCATCAGAGCTCTGTTGGCTGCAGTATGGACATCCTGGGTCTTGGGAAGTGCTGAAGGCTATCATCACAAGGGCTTTGAGCTGATGAAACCAGAGGAGAAGTCACAGAGACAGATGGTTTGGGGCACTGTCCTGGTCTCCCCCTCCTTATGCCATCATGAGAGCAGGAGCGTGTGAGCACCTCTGAGGACAGCCTCAAGCAGTGCCAGGTCACCAGTACATGGCAGGAGAAGAGGCAACATACTGCAGCCAGGCAGTGTTATGCTCCTCACCTTGTCCCCCACTCCTCCCTGGTATGGGTTGCAGCCCTATCTGAGAGGGCACAAAGGCAGCCACCCCACTACAGCTGTCATGCTGACTGCTCACAGAACAGAAGAGGAAGAGGAAAGCCCCTTCAAGCACGTTGTTCCTTCCCAACACAACTGCCTCATGCCAGGCAGCAGAGAGGAGCACATGTTGTTTGACTTTCAGACTCCAAATGTCATCATCCATCAGCATTTCACACTTACAAGGAATTTCCTTCTGGGTTTTAATTCACAATTTATTTAAAAGGAATATACTTTCTCTCTAGAAAGGTGTGACAGTTATTCAAGCTGCACAATTAAAAGGCTCACATTGTAACAAATGACGAGGTTTCAGGAAAATTGATGAAAAACCTGAGAGCCCCCATCATTTTGTATCCCATACCACATCCACCCTGGAGTCTGCAGATCAACCCCCATGTCCCCTCACCACTGACAGTCTCTTTTATTCCCTGCATTATATTCAGTCAATCTCATCTTGCCAAACTTGTGTTCCCTGTGGTATGGCAACATGGACCATGAAAGCACTTGTGCTTCCCAGAGAATTAAGCTAACCTCTAAAACAGTGATGTCAACACATGAATCAAGGAGAAAAACTACACACCAAATACCAGATACCAGGATGAATTAGAGCTTTTCCACCCATCTGTGTGATGGCTGTGCCTTGGTTGGCCCTGCAACACAGAGCTGCTCACGTCTAGGTTGCCTCACCATCTTTGCACATCACACAGCAGGGGATGTATTTGTACTATTTCAAAACCAGAACCACTGAGTTATGAAACTGAAACAAAAAATAATCTAATAGCCTGCCTGATTTTTCTGGCGAACACAAACACTTAACCATCTGTGTCCTGGGGTGCATGAGGACATTGCCAGACAGCCAAGAGAGGTGCCTGTCCTGCTATACACGGCACTGGTGTGGCTTCACCTCAAGTCCTGTGTGCAGTTTTAGGTGCCACAACATTAGAAAGATATAAAGCTATTAGAAAGCATTCAAAGGAGGGCTACAAAGAGGGGGAAGGCCTTGGAGGAAAAGCCATACAAGGAGTGGCTGAGGGCACTTGCTTTGTTCAGCCTGGAGAAGAGGAGACTGAGGGGAAACCTCAGTGATCTGTAGCTTCCTCACAAGGGGAAGTGGAGGGGTAGGCACTGATCTCTTCTCCCTCATGACCAGCAATAGCACCCAAGGGAACATCATGGAGCTGTGTCAGAGGAGGTTTAGGTTGGATATTAGGAAGAGGTTCTTCACCCAGAAGGTGGTTGAGAAGTGGTCACAGCACCAAGCCCGACAGACAGAGTTCAAGAAGCATTAGGAAAATGCTCTCAGGCACATGGCATGACTCTTGGGGTTGTCCTGTGCAGGTCCAGGAGTTGGATTCAATGATCCTTGTGGATCCCTTCAAACTCAGGATACTATATGATTCCATGACCCCCACAGATTAGAGGAATGGCATAACATGAAACAAGTGAAGTTACAACTACATGATCCTGCTAGTCCAGGATCTATAGCTTGGTCTGAGTCCAACCAGCCATCCAGGCTCCCCTGAGCTTCCCACAGGGGCAATAAAGAGGCAAACAATTCAAACCCCTTGTCCTCATAAACTCAAGCCTCATCTCAATTCTAGTCACCAAAGCCAATACCAATGTACCACTACACATTGCTCAGTTCTGATCTCCATAAATCTCAGATGTCTATTGACCCACCAGCAGAAATGTTCTAGCTTTTCATGTCAATGTGTGGAGAGCCACAGGACCTCGTCTGGTTTGTGGGTTTGCGGCGTGGGATGCTGGCAGGTGATGACTGTGGCTCATTCTTGCAAGGGGCTTCAGGTCCTAAATTTCCACTATATTCAGAGGATACAGAATGGCTTCTGCTGCTGGCAGTATGCAGTCTTTAATGCAATGCTTTACAATCACCTGTCCTGAAAATTAATATAGGTTAAATGACCAGTCAGATAAGTCTTAAAGAAACATAGTCCTGTTTCAGATTCAAGTTCTCCCTCCTGCAAAAAAAAAAAAAATAAATTGTAGAACATAGAAAAAAAAAAGGTGCTGAAAACCATTGTTTAACTGCTGTCTGTGATAGAGTCTAATAATATCTTTCTAATAATACACTTTCTCTTGGAAATATGATGCCCGTACGGTACACTTTCTCTTGGAAATATGATGCCCATGTTATGCATATGCATCATACAATGTATGCATATAACTCATACTGTATATTTATTATATGATTGTGTGTTTATATGCATACACACATCAGAAAAGCCCCAAAGTCTGAAAAAAATTGCCTGCTTCATAGTACTATGAATGTCCTAAAGATTGCAGCAATAACAAAAAGGTACATATAGAATGTGCTTCACCAAACTTCAGCAGAACAAGTTCCAGCAAATCCAGCATCTTTGTAAGAAAATGAGTGCCTTCAAAACTGAATTAAATCCAGAAGAAAAATAAACAGCTTCCCCTAAACATCATCACAGTTATCACTGAGAAGATGCATAGTGCTGCACAAGTCACGGAAGGAAAAATCTAAACAAATATTCCAAACTTAGCAAGAGATATTAAGAATACCTAAATGAAAAAAAAGTCATCAAACTGCAGACTCTAAATTGGCCACCTATGAATTGTCTGTATCTACTACTGAGAGAATATACAATTTTCCCTTGAAAATACCACTTTTCTTCTTGAGGCATACTCTTTCAGGCTTAGTTTCATCCTGAAAGCATTATATTTTGTTCTTTGGGGGGAAAAAAAGCATGTTGTCTTGAACATAGGTGCTTCAGTAAGATTATTCTTGCGCTGCAACATGAAAGTGTAGAATATGTGGCCAAGATTTTGCGATAATTTGAAGAAGATTTGTGAGATTTAGACAAAGAATACCCAGTGCTATCACAAACTAATGGCAAGATGATTTGGAAGCCCTCCCTATTTCTGTGTCTAAGGGAATTCCTAAGTGCACAGTTTTGCAGTTTCCACTACCAATGGAAAAGACGTTTCTGAGTGGAATGTGTCCCATGCTTGTAATGTGCTGGTTTCTGGTGCCTTCCTCTGAAGCATCTGGTACTAGATCACAGCATGGATCTGCACTACGCTGATCTTGGTTTCTGTCCAACTTGGCAGCTCTTGGGTTCTGGCAGCATTTTGTTCCCCTCCTAACCCTGTGTAACTGCTGCTTTCATCTGTATTTTGTGGGAGAGAATATTTCTTTCTGAAAAATTCACCAGCTCTTCATGCTGAATCTGTTGCAATGTCAGCACCCCCTCCAGTAGGGTAAGGAAATTATTTGACTGTAACAGCTAGTGATGCCACAAGATCAAGTGCTATAAAATACATTTCTAGAAATATATTACTTACAAGTGCAGAACATTCAGGCACACCTTAATGGTTTTCCCATATGTGAAATGCATGGTCCTGAGACTAGGATTCTTTTTTTCTCTGACTGATGCTCTCTCATATGTCTTGTAAGGTCTTGTGCTGCTGCCAGCCATGATAGCAGTCATTGCCAAAACTGCACAGGCTGTTTAGCTTTATTTCCTTTCATTGCTGAGACACAGTTTGATGTATATTTGTTTTGTTGGGTGCTTCAGGTTTGCTAGTAAAGCTGATTGAGTTGGGGTTCTCTGTTTCAGTTTGCTTCTTAACTTTTTGCCTTTCAGTTTTTAATATTATGCTAAGCTGATTTGCTGTAAAGACATGAACAAACAGGCATGTACATGCTGATAAAGAATAGGCATTTATCCTATGGTAACAGATATTCCTCAGATGTTTTGCCCACCTGCATGCAAGATCAGAATGTTTTTAAGAAAAACATCTCCTGATGCCTACCCATAAAATGCCAGTTGCACACCTATTGGTCAGGTTGATGGAAGGTTGATGTTGTGTCCTTTTTTCTTGGCCAGAGCCACTTTTCAACTTAAGCCTCCTCATGAGAGGCATCTGCTCACTGTGATTTTATGACTTGTTGGATGGACTTTTTACCTCCCACTAAACCAGATAACTGTTGGTTATATAGACATTTTTAATAGAATATATATTAATCCAACATTGTTTTACAGATAGTATTGCATTGACTTCTTACTATACAGGTAAGTAGCTTGCGTTTCATCCATTTACAGAAAAGCATGAGCTGTGGTACATGGCATGTCTCTTCAGGTCTCCCTAGGATGTGCTTTCTCTATTGACCTTTGCTGAGCCTGCCTAGATATCTCAGTTAAGTCTTTTAAGTTAGGTAACATGAAACTGGAGTTTAATCTGTCTAGGTAGCATATAAGGATGCCCTGCTGTCAGACCTAACTCTCTTCAGCTCTTTTATCAGAGACACCCACTAAAAAGGTAGTGCTGCAGAGAAATGACACAGAAATCACAATACAAAGGGTTCAGTTGGGATGAACATTGTTTAAAATTGTGATTAACATCAATTTTAACATACTGTTTATTTCAATACCTCTTTTTTTCTTAAATCAATTAATAAAAGCATTTATGCATACAAGTGAAATTGTTTAACTGAAATATCAGCCTTAGAAACAATATGTAGAAGATTTCTGCAATCTATGAGCTTCTGTTGACACAAGAAAACTCATTTTTCTGCTGTTGCATTGAAGGATGAAAGCCTATAAAAGTGCCACAATCTTGGTGAGCTTTTTGATACTGAGATAGCTATTCTTCAAAGATCAAACACTGCACCTTTTTCTAAAGCGACTCTTGTGACACAGGCTCAGAAATTCCCCTCAGTCTCACCACACCATACAAATCTCTTTCTCTGCCTGCTCTGATTTCTTACAGAACTGGCTTTTTTTCCCCCTTTTTTTTCCTTTTTTTTTTAAAAAAGCAATGGAATCATCCCACAGGTTTTGGCTTCCTATTATCAATGCACCATAGTAAAGTATTCATTTAACAGATTAAGTCATAAACTTGGAGGTATATTGGATTTGTTGCTTCTCATTTTAAGGATTTATCCTAAGCATTTAGAATATATAGCGAAATAAATTGAAATGGTATTTAGGCACTTAATTCTCTTCATCATTACCTCTGTTTACATAACTTTAAATTTTTTTTAAATGTCAACAAGGAAGTCTTTACTTAACTTGCTATCTTCCATAGTGAAAAGCAATTTCAGACCTTTTCAATGACTGTGTAAGGTGTCGTGTCTCAAAATTTCTACGTACTCATGCTAACAAAATAAAATAGAACCCCTGGCAATTCTAAAACTCTTCTGGTAGGCAAGGAAAAGCAATTAAAAATTTTGATGCTCATTGCAGAGTGTTGGATCAGATGACCTTTAAAGGTCCCTTCCAAATCAGGATAGTCTGCTCTATGATTCTATGATGCAAAGCTTTCAAGGTCATATGATGAGTTGCCCACAGGATGTTTTCATGATAGAAGAAAAGCAATTGGGTGGAAGTAAATATTAATTCTCTTTCTCCAGCTTCATTGTTGTCTTTAAAATAGTCATTGAATGGATGATTTCCCCTTCAACTACTTAGTAAGAAGCTATGAAAAGCATTTTGACATTTAATTGTTTGAGGAATCATGGACCACAAAAGGAACTATGTATTTTTCAGTGAACTCTTTAATTGCTTTCTCAGTTGAAAAAATAACTAATCTATTTTAGCAGTAACTCGATTTTCCACTGGATTAATATAAATGTGGATAAATGTTAGAAAATAGTACTTCTTAATTTTCTGTCATGACCAAGTGATAGCTATTTGAAGACCTACAGATATCCAGAAACATTTGGTGTTTTACAATGCACTTTTCTTGCTTCTGCACAAGTCATGATGTGTTTCTAGCAGCAAAATAAAAATATAAATATAAACCCAAAAATATTTCATGTGTTTCTTTCTTAGAAGCAAAATTATTTTTATAATCTGCATTTATAGAATCATAGAATGGTTTGGGTTGGAAAGGACCTTAAAGTTCATCTAGTCCCAACCTCACTGCCATGGGCAGGGAAGTTTCCACTACACCAGAGGATGCATTGCTCTGAGGCTGGAGGAAACAATCCTTGAACATCATCCAGCTATCTTGGTCCCCTCTTTCTTCCAGGACACTATCCCATGGTACTCTAGCAAGGAGATTCTTGATGAGACTGAAGACTCCTTTCATGAAGTCCAGGGTAGTGTTTACAAGCTGCCTTTCATCTAAAGTCTTTGCTGAACAATGCAAAATCGTATTATTATTTGTATCATAAATTGCAAAGCATGTTTTTAGATGCAAGGGGATATCTTTCCTTATTGATGGGATTTAATCACTGCCATCTTTATCACAGTCACAGACCATGCAAGAATATAATTCAGACAATCAAACATATAAGAGCAGTATTTGGGCACAAAGTTAGATGATGATCACATTGACAGCTCTATCCTGCTGTGTGTTGAACAAATAAGCCCCAAATGTTGTGTCCCACACTGCTGTTATTTACTCCCTGGTGATATATGTGATAGATCTTTAGCTAACAAAAGTTAGAGTACTCAGATGATACTAACAGTAATTCTTCTGGGGAGACTTTATCTCCCCTGTAAATTCATCCCAATGTATCATTTTGTGTTTCACAGGCAGTAGAACATATATCCATATACAGTCAGAGAAGTTTAGGATGTGTTCTTCGTGCATACCTGTAAATCACAATGTTTGAGAACAAGTATGTACAACTTTATTCTAAACAGGATTGCTGGGAAAATGAAACAGCCTTTAGCAAACAACTCAGAATTCCCTCTAGAGGAACAGCTTGCACTACTTCTCTCAACTATTCCCAGATTTTCATCTTTTTCTGACTAGGCTCTTCAACCTTCACACTGCAGCCTTCCAGCAAAGTCTTACTGAGTCACCCACATTAGGCTTATTTGTGAGTGTCTTCCCCTCATGTCTCCGCTGTGATTCAGTCCTGGCCAGTATGGTAAGCTCTGAGGGAAAATTTCTGACTGTGTATTTCTACCACAGGGTTCAGAAGCTTTCCCTCCACAATAGCTTTAGTGCTAAAAGTGCTTTTCCTGCCAGTACAAAACAGCTCATAACAGGTCACTATCCTTCTTTATCGAAGTTGCTAAATTTGCATGAAAATCTCCACAGAGAACTGCTGAGGTGTCTACCTGGGAACCACCAGGCCAATCCAGGGATAGCTAATATGTTATTTTACTTTAAAAACTTTTTTTGTACCTCCGATCAGTCTTGCAACAAAATATATAATGCTCATGTGTGGCAAGTATTCATTGGCTACAAGAAAACACTCCCAGAAGTACTTGTGTTCTGAGTGCAATTTCCTTACAGCTATTCGTGCTATAACATTCATATATATTCAATAGTCAAACCCAAAACAAAAAGAAAAAACATTTGTGACTAATGTGAAATCCAAGCTAAGGATAGCTTAAGGAGGAAAAAGAATTTTGGAGATTTTTCTCAAGTTTTTATTATGACCCTGGGTCTCTCTACCCTGAGAACAAGGCCTAATCAACATATTATCAGGGCTGTGAAAACTTCAGTTGAGTCAACCAGCCTTTTACTCACACAACAGATGAAGTGATGACTCATAGAAAAAGGGAGAAGTAATCACCCTCAGGGACAAGTACAAAAATAAGGAACAGGTTTAAACTAAGGACTATGTAGTCATCCAGCAATTCTGCATATGTTCTTTTTTCACTAAACATCAGTTGGGAGAAAGCAATAGTCCCAACTAACATGAAGAGAGTGATTCATAAAGAGCAGCTCTTCCGTGGGGAGGGTGGTCTCGGGATCACAGCCATAGGCCAGTGAGGAGAGATGCACTATCAAGGGGCAGGTCACAGAACCAAAATTAGTCTCCTGTTTCAGGACATCAGTGTCTCCATGGTAAATTTTGCCCTTGTCCACACTGTATGCCTGGAGCATGTGTTCCAGGAAATGAGTGCCTAGTCTTCTAAAAGGGAGCCATCATTTTTTGTAGTACTTGGATTTGTAATGTATTTCCTAGCTACTAATTTTTAGCTATGAGTTTAATAGCCCTAGTCTAGAATTTACCACAGACATAGAGTAGTCAAAACGTAGTGCAATGCAGACAAAGTGATCTCAGTGTGTTTTCTGGAAAAGAAGAATCCTTGTGAGGTTTTCATGCAATTTATTAGTATTGTCTCTACTTCTGACATGATTTATCCACTCTCTGGACCATTTCACAGGACAGTACTGGATCTGCCTTGAGCTAATAAGCAGCAGAGGGTCAGAGACCCAACAGTTTGCTAAGCACTATTCCTGAAAGAAATCCTCAATTCCTGTGTAGAGGTGTTCCCACTCCAGCCAAATGGCTCAAAACATATTCAGGGCTTTGGTCGGTACAAAAAACTTCTATATATATGTTTTGTGGTTTTATCCAAGCTTAAGAAAGGCAGAACATTGCAGCGAGGTCCTACAAGAGCACAGAAGATAAGATCTACCCAAGAGTACTGAGGAAGCTGACAGAAGTGCTCACTGAGACACCATCCATCATTATCATTTATCATTTTATATTAAAAACTGGCTAACTGGGGAGGTCCCAGTTGTGTGAAAGTTAGAAAATCTGATGCCCATTTACAAGAAGGGTTGGAAGGAGGATCCAGGGAACCACAGGGCTGTCAGCCTGGCCTCAGTGGTGGGGTAAGTCATCGAGCAGATAACCTCGAGTGCTGTCATGCAACATGTACAGGACAACCAGGGGATCAGGCCCAGCCAGCATGGGTTTGTGAAAGGCAGATCCTGTTTGACCAACCTCATCTTCTATGACAGCCTGACCTGCTTAGTGGAAAGGCTGTAGATGTTCTCTGCCTGGACTTTAGTAAAGCTTTTGACACAACTTCCCACAGCATTCTCATGGAGAAACTGGCTGCTTACGGCTAGGAGGGATGCATTCTTCACAGAGTGAAAAACTGCCTGGATGTCCAGATCCAGAGAATGGTGGGGAATGATGCTACATCCAGCTGGTGGCCGGTCACTAGTGGTGTCCCCCAGGGCTTAAAGATCTCTTCCAACATAAACGATTCTATGATTCTATGAAAATAGCAATAATAATTAGTTTCAGAGGGAATTGCAAATAGCAGTGACCTTTCTGCATTCAGAGTACTGTCTTCATGCTCAGATCTAAGAGCACAAACAGAGCAAATTCAAGAGCCTAACTCTGCACAAAATCCCAGCAGGATTTGGCACAGCCCCACACAGCTGCCAGCTGGAGATGCCTCACTGCTGGGAGAAGGGAGGCAGACAGTGTGGTGGGACCGTGGGAAGGGTCTGAAGGACCAGCAACCATGGGAACACCTGGCAGCTTCAGGAGCTGACCATGAGCCAAAGTCATCCCAACACTTATAAAACCCTTTAAAATACCTGTAACCCTAGCTGGGGAAAAGGATTTTAAAATTCTTCATTTGAGTGAAGGGAAGAAATGTTAGTAATGCAGATGGCCTGTAAAAATCTCAGAAACATGGTAAATTGTTATTAACTATCATAATGAGTTAAGAAATGTACAAAAGCATCCAGATGTTGAGTGAACACTGCACTTTGTCACAACTGATTACACTTGTTTAAGAATTCAAAGCCAAACTGAAGTTAAATGAATCAAATAGAGAAAAAACCCTCATCTCTTAAGCAGGACACATATCACAGTAAAAGCGCTGATTTAATTCGGGTGACTGGAAACTGTCTAAAAAATAAAGCAATGCAAATTTTACAGGAAAATCCATGTAAACTCCTGCACAGATTTTCTCATATCTAATGATTGCTGAGATTAACTCAAAGGGGCAAAAATCCACCTACTTCTCAGTGGCCAGTTAATCTACTTTGCCCTGTAAAATGGGGGTTGCCTTTTTCACTGGCAGCAATGTCATGGCAGAGATTGCAAAATCAATTTTTCACAATGCTTTGGCATGCATACAGGCTCTTTCAGGGAAAGCATGGAACTATGTCTGTGCTATCCCAACATCTTGCTGTGATTGCTAGGATGAGTCTTTCCCACCTCTACACACCTGTTACACTTAGGGGAGAGTGAGAAAGAGAAATTCTTAAATATTTTTTTTTCCTTTAACAAAATCAAAGTGCTTTTTTCTTTTTTTTCACATTTAAGTGGGGTTTTTTTAGTTTGTTTGCTTTGGGGTTTGGGGGGGGGGATTTTTTAAATATACATACACCCACAAGCCAGCTGCTAAGAGAAATGCCCTGGGCAGAAGGAATGTGCTTCACACAGGCATAGGGCAGCTGTGGTTCTGCTGGTTGTGAAAGGAGAAACACACAACTGGGCTTTTTTTCCTGAGGTGCAAGCCTGCAAATTTCCCATTTCAAATAGACAGCAATCAAAATGTGGCCCTTAAGATTTCAGATGTGCTGAAGCCCACACAAAGTAGATAAAAGGGGAATAATCCTTCCATTTTGATTGTCAGTTTTTACATCTCAAACCCCATCAACATGCTCTAATTAAAACAACTATTTCTGGGGCACATAGAAAGAGCAATTTTTCTGGTGAAACTTGAAGATACCAAATACAGAGGGCCTGAACTGCCACTTACATGCACTGGCAGGCACTGAATACAAGTCAATTGGAGCATCTCTTTTTGCTCCTTAATTCTCTGTAGAATATCATGGATTTCAAAACTGGTAGCAGATCACTGCCTGCAGCAGTGGTCCTGCCCTTGGAGCACAGTGGTAACATGGCTTGGCCCAAAAATGTTTTGAATACTGAAATTATCAGGGTGTTCAACCAGTTCCTAAATTTAAAAAATAAAACATATATATATATGAAGAAGGGAGTGCGATTGTCATCTAACCAACAACATGGATATTCATGGTGATATCACCTCATCTTTTATCCTGGGAGAGCTTTACCACACTTTCCGAGGACACTTCTTATAGGACAGCTGTAAGGACAATACAAGGACAGTAAAGTTTGCTGCTAGGAATGGCCAGCAGTACACAGAAGGCCTGAGGCCACTGAGCAACATTCACCTTGAAATAAGATGGCATCTTGTCTCCTGCAAACAGAGAGTGAGTGGAACTGAGAGCTGGCAGGCAGCTCAAAGACTTGCAGAGCACTTTCAATGACCTAAACACTCTGCAGTGATAACTAACAGGAAAATATTTATCTACAGCTTCCTTGAAGAAAAAAAACCAACGGTTTTGACATGCTGCTTGAGACAACCTGGCAGGGAGGATGAGCAGGGAGAGTAGGGATGGGGACCTTCCCAGCTGTGCAGTGTGTGAATTTCAGTGAGATAGATGTGTGCCAATCAGCCATGGGGACAGCTGTGTGTGACTCCTGCTGTCTGATTTCAAAAACTTTTACCTGCAGTGCAGCTTAGTGGTAGGTCTGTTTGAAAGTCCAAGCCCACAGGCCATGGCTGGCTCCTTGTCTATGCATGGCTTATATCATGTATGTTAGAAACAGTCTCTCCACTGGAAAAATAAAGTTTACCTACCAGTTAGAGTTTGACTGTATTGTCCTTAAATCACTATCAAAGCAATGGGTCACAAGTGCAAAATACAAAGTCTGAATCACTCTGAATTGTGCAAGCAGAGCAAAGAGCACTGAAAGGGAGTTGAAGACTCTGGCTGGACCTGCAGCTGACCTGAGGCTGTGGGAGAATCTTTCTTCTTTGAGGTGACTGGGTTCTTGAGCACCACTGTCACAGCCCAGTAGTTGAGTTCAAGGAGACTGAGTTTGACAGGGAGACATTCCTCCTCTCTAATCCTGGTGCTGGTGGTCCTTTTGGTGTCATGCCTGAACAGGGGAAGTTTGGAGGCCAAAACCAGCTTTGGAATATGTCACCCAGCAGCCCATATTGGCTGTTCATATTGTCCATTACACACCCTTGTCTATTCATATTACCTATCTGTGGCAGCCAGGTTAATTTTAGTCACTCCAAGACCATAAACAAGCCTCTCAGGTGTCACCAAAACCAGTGGATCAGGGTGCATATCTCTTAAAGCTCTCAAGATTTGATGTGTACTCCATTCGGCCCTGCCCTCTGAACCTTCATCCTTCTCTTCTCTCAAGAACTCCTCATCTTTCTATGCCACACTCCTGTGCCTCAAAGAGGACTACGCAAGTCCCTTGAACACCTCTTGTTTTCCTTTTTACAATCAAATTAGGTAGTCATTGGCATGGATTGATGTAAGTGGTGTCCTAGCAGAGTAGAGGTTGCCACAACTCAATTGCCACAGCATCCCCCTTTCTTTGATGTAGCATCTCCAGAGTTTCTTCCTATTTTTATGAAGCCTGGAAACAGTGAGTTATTCTCCACCTTTCCTCCCATTCTCACTGCTGTGCAAGTATGTTTAATCTCACTCCTTCATAGCATTATCAAGCTCACTGCATGTGATCTGTGGAAGTCTGGTGAAGGCTTACCAAGCTGGTCAGGGGATGGAGCTCAGCACATGCAAGGGGAGGCTGAGAGCTGGGTTTGTTCAGCCTTAAGAGACTCAACAGAGGAAACAGAGCCTGACTTCTCTCAGGGGCAGATGGTGGCAAGACAAGAGGCAATGGACCCAATGAAAATTAGACAGGAAAAAAATTTCCTTCCCTGTAGAAATGGAAAACTTGGCTGGTCCAGGACAAGGTCCAGGACAACCTGATTTGCTCGGACCCATGTTGAGTGGAAGCTGAACTCGATGACCCATTTCTGATTTAAATTATTCTGAGATTCTTTGACTGTATTTACTGCTTTGTGGTGGCTTAACCCCAGCCAGCATCCAAACCCCACGCAGCCACTTGCTCACTCCCCC
>NW_008680726.1:62833-70095 GCF_000695815.1 Acanthisitta chloris
TAGCAAAGCAAAACAAGGAATTAGTTTAGTTCACTGCAAGGACAGGAGGTGTTCAGCCGTCTCCAGGAAAGCAGGGCCCCATCATGCATAACAGTTTCTTGGGAAGACAAACACCATCACTCCAGATGTTCCCCCTTCCTTCTTCTTCCTCTCACTTTATATACTGAACACAATGTCATGTGATATCCCTTTCGTCAGTTTGGGTCACCTGTCCCAGCTGTGTCTCCTCCCAGTCGCAAGGACAGGAGGTGTTCAGCCGTCTCCAGGAAAGCAGGGCCCCATCATGCATAACAGTTTCTTGGGAAGACAAACACCATCACTCCAGATGTTCCCCCTTCCTTCTTCTTCCTCTCACTTTATATACTGAACACAATGTCATGTGATATCCCTTTCGTCAGTTTGGGTCACCTGTCCCAGCTGTGTCTCCTCCCAGTCTCCCATGCACCCCTAACTCCTTGCCAGGGTGGCAGTGTGGAAAGCAGCAAAGGCCTTGGCTCTGTATTAGCTCTGCTCAGCAACAACAAAAACATCTTCATGTTATCAACCCTCTGTTCTGCACAAATCCAAAACACAGCCCCATACTGGGCACTGTGAAGAAAGTTAATTCTACTTCAGCACAAACCAGCACATACTTCAAAAACTCTGCACTGCCAGACTCCATTGGGAAAGTGCCTAATTAAGAGCAGCAGCAGAACAGGCCATGGGAGATGTAAATTTATTGTGATTAGATCTGCACTGCTGTAAGCATATTCAATAGTAAATATGATAAAAGTGCAATACAAAGTCCAATTTAAGATGCTGTGATGAACCATGAACCATATGAAAGGATTTTACTCATCAGTGTGCTTCTTCATGTTTTACACACAGGGAAAAGCATGAACCTTTAGTTGAGGCCAAAAAAACTCATGCCTGTCCTATAACAGTTGTGTCCCTGTTCAGACATTTTCTGTCTTGAATATTATATTCTGCATTCTCTAGGGATGCATTTAAGGCTTACCACAACATTACTAATGTTTTTTAGAGTTTCAGATTATTAAGACAGCCACAGATTTTGTAATTTGTACTTTGTAATGCACTGCTTGTTTGTACTTTGGTTATTACTTTTCTATGGCTCATAATAAATTTAGATGCTGCATGGGTAAGGATTTTTTTATGGTTAAAAAAGCCTTCAGGAATTATGCTGATAGTAAAAAAAAAAGACCTAATAAGATTAATATTGATATAAAAAAGCTTTCTATGATTTGTTGGTGTAAAAAGTCTCTCAAAGATTTTACTGAAGAAATCCACCGCAGTGAGATTTTAATGAACATAACATGAAAAGGCTCAGAACATAACAAACTGTCACTGATTTTCTGCATTAATAACCTCAGTTACCTAAATGCAGGGTGTTCTCTTTTAAGAAAGCTGTGCAGTGCTCAGTACACATGGAAGTCATTTTTTAATCTGGCACAAAGGAGACTTTGGTAGGTGGAACAGGCTGGGATCGGGAAGAGAAGCAGGGGTAGAGCAGGTGTTATCAGCTTAACAGGGAACAAGGGCATGAAAAAGGCACCTGTACTGTGTTGGGAAGCAGTGGGTCTTCAGAGAGGCATCCACTCATACATCCTCGGGGTGACATCTGACCCTGGGAATACACAGCTGCCATTTGTGCATATTCGGATTCTGTAATTGTCATTTGCAACAGTCACAAAAATAAGCACAGACATTTTTCTTTTACACATCACTGTTGGCAGCAGTTAGCTTGCAGAGACTGTGGCACAAACCCTTGGTGCTCTGGTTCAGCTGCCCAGGCTCCAGCCCTGCCTCTGTGGGCAAAGCACCACAGCAGCTGCTGCAGAGCTTTGGGAAGAGCTGTAAATCCTGCTGTTGTAGGTGACTCTTGCACAACCACCTTCATCTAGGACAAAATAAGGATGTAGGTTAGCCACCAGCACTTATTTATGCACTTCATTGTGTGGGGTGGTGGCAGGAAAACATCCAGAGTGATGCACCTCCTATTTATAACCCATCCATAGGCCACTGAATTTTTTGTGCATGGTGCCCTGCTTATATCCTTTCTGAATCACAGCCTGCCCTGGGAGGTGCTTATTTTACTGTTTGATTTTTAGGGGAGGAAACAAAATGCAAATGGCACTGAGCAGAGAACTACAGGACCTTAGAAAGAGAGAAGGAACTTGAGGAGAAGATGTCTTAATATTGTAGTGGATATTTTTAACAGGGAGACAATAATTGTCATTAGCAGCAAAAATAAATTCCACTTATTTCCTCATAATTTCATTAGGAATTAGTATTGGTATTGGTATACTGGTATTTAGACAGGATAAATGCCCTGGTAAATCCCCATAATACTTCCTTTAATTTGCTTGTATTACATGTTTTATTGCTTCGGGTTTCTCATCTATGAACACAGTGTTCAGAAAGCAGTACAACTCAAAATAATGATTTAGCAGCATACTAATTTGTATACATACAAATAGAATCATTCCATCAACTTTAAATTATGAAAAAGAGGTTAGTTAAGAGCTCAGTGACTTATTTAATAGTTAATGCTACATGAGTAAGAAAAGCAGAAAAGTTTCTTACATCTGACTTGGTCCCAAAGATTCCATCAAACAAAGGTATTTTCTTAATGATTAAAAAGCAAAATTAATGATCCATGTTATTGAGGCAATATAAGCTTCTCAACAGAGACTATTAATAGCTTCCCTGAATCGCTCAGCCCATGGCCTCACACAGCACTTGCCAAGCACAACTGCCACAGGTCCCTTACTGCAAATCCACCAAAATCCATTGGAAAAGAAATGCTGCCTCACACAGTCCTGAATGCAATCCAATCATGTGGAATGCAGAGATGGTGGCTGCAGTATGCAGGAAGCCTGTGGGGCAGTTCTGGGAGACCTGGGTTGTCCTGTTCCCTGGGCAGCACCCAGCAGGGTGAGAGGCTGGCACAGGCACACAGTCTGTGGCCTCTGGACAGCACCTGCTGCCCCACTCCTTGGAGCAACAGGTTCCCTGCCACAGCTCCCAGGGAGGCAAGAGAGGGTGTGCAGGGTGTTTGTGAGAGGCAGCGCTGCCCGTTGGAAAAAGCAAGAGCAGGACCTATTCTTGGCTCTGCCGATGACTAATCATTCACTTTTCTTTCACCAGACATTTATCACCAGCGAAATGTGGTTAATTTTGTGAAACCCTTTCAGGCCCCTTGACAAAAAGGGCTCTATGAGAACCAGATACTCAGCAATTTCAGTCCCATTTAAAAGGGAACAAATCAAGCCCCCCTTCCAGATTCCTCAGGTCACAGTGTGCCTTGAATACTGATGTGCAGCCTCTCACACTAGTTTGCTCAATGGGCTGAACAAGTGAATAGGAACAGAACAAGGAAGCACTTTACCCATGACAGCGAATATGGTGACAAAGTACCATCCTCATGACAGAAAGAATGGGGTGGCCTTTTAATCTTACTGGCTTTCCCTGCAATACTGTCGCCTTCTTTTACCTGTAGGCACTTGGCAGAGTGAGGAAACGTATCACATGGAAGAAAAACACTCAGAATAACATCACATCCATTCTTCTCACTCAGCTGTGAGGATTACCTGATCTAGTTGAAGCTGTCCCTGCTCATTGCAGAGGGATTGGACTAGATGACCTTTAAAGGTCCCTTCCAACCCAAACTATTCTATGATTCCATATATACAGATTATGACCTTTTCCTAGCACTGTTCACTGTACTAAAACAGATGGTGCACAGTTCCATGCTGATCCAGAAGGTTCACCCATCTTTTTGTGAACCAAATTTCTGAATTCACTAGAAATTTGAGGTGTTGCCACCATCAGAAAATCTGTCATTTGCAGACAGATGCATCTTTCAGTTCCCTAGGAGTACAATCAACAAGGCACAATTTTGAAAGCACATTTTTTGAAAAGAATTTTTTTCTCCTTTAACAAATTCCTATGCACAAGGAGGTGATTTGACTGTAAGTGACTTCCAGGATAAACAAGAAATACAGTGTGAGAAGCAGCTGAGGAGATTAGCCTCCCATTGTATCCCACCATATTTCTGCTGAAATCATATGACTTCTTATGCACTTTAACATTTATTACACATTATATTTATGAGTTCACATTATACTTGACATTCCAAGATATTTTTGTACAATATAGACAGATTAAATGGCAAAAGATTTCTGAGCAAAAACGGAAATATAATTCAATAATTGGTAAACAATTGCTGTAATTTCAAGCTATAAAGATAGAAATGGATAAATACTCAGGAGTGCTAGGGAGAGAGAGCTAAAATTGGAAGCAAAACATTTGCTTAAATTTTCCAGCATTAGCACTTCCATCCTCTCTACAATACAAAAAAGACAGAGGAGGTTCATAGTGAGATGGTATTGAAGCAACAAATCACTGCTCAAAATAAAAACATATAAAGTCATATCTGTTTTTCCTAATTACTGTGCTGGAAATGACTAAGTTGTGAGGGCAATCCAGAGACTGGTGAAGTGTCCTGCCTACAAAATGTAATTTTTTCTGGAAACACAATGTTCTTTGGGTAAACCTCCTGGGTGAACTGTCTCCATTTTGGGTGATACATGAAAACCACCTTCTTTTTTTGTTTTCCCAGTTGAAAAAAAACGTGAGGACAGACATAAACAACCTCTGAAGCACACATCACCTTGACTCGAAAAAGAGGTGGTACCACTACTTGACAAATTAATTTCCCATTTTCAAACAGAGATATAGCACTGCCTCTGTATGGAAGCATTAAATGAGAAATTTATTTTAGAATCAGCTTCATAACTCCACTAACACTTTCAAGGCATGTTGCAAATGTAATTATCTACAATAGCAAGACTACTTAAGTCATGTAACTGCATAATTAGGGTCTCTTAAGGTTCATCATTATGAGAGACTAAATAAGATTAAAACATGACTTGATTTTTATCTACTTTTCCTACTTTGTCACCTGACATTTCTTGGTAACTATTAATAGAACAGATAATAAAAAGGAAATGTTTTGCTCCCCTCTTCAGTAATAGCCACTGCTAATTTCCATTAAAAGTGGTTTTCCTTGGGCTTTGGAAAAAAACATTGCATTGATATTTGGTAATTTATTTTTGTGAACAGTAAAACCTGACTTTGTGGCTGGTAATAAACAAGTAAATATTTTTCTTTAGCAAGGAAAAATTAAAACATCAAATGACATCAGAGTGGAACCTGGCCATTACCACTGATGAAAAATGGGGACTTTTTCCATAACGGAATAGTAGCAAATTCTCCAGACATGGGAAAAATCCTGAAGTCGTTTACAGGCACTTGTGTACATAATGAATGAATAAAAGACATCTTTGCATTGAATATGAATCCAAAATCTGTGATTTTATTTTATAACTCATGGCAATGTTAGCTTCACAGAAGTACCAATATGTACATCTGGTGCACATACACAGCTGTTTAGGGTTATATTGGTGTGAATATCTGATAGGGTCTTAGTATAGGAAAGGATGAGGCACAGGAAAAAAGATAGGTATCCACTTTACTAGGCTTGCAGTGTGACTACTCAGACACCTTCCATGTCTTCCTTACCTTAAGCAAAAAATATATTGGAGCAGTTACGCAGTTTGCTTCTTGAAGGCTGAAGTACATTAAAAGAGCTGAAGTAGAACATTCACTTTTAACTGGGGAGAAGATTGTTAAAAATGCTCAATTTTCAGCTTTTCATCTGGCAGCTTCTGAAACATGCATACTTTACTCTGCACATACATATTTTCTCTTAATTTTAACATCTGGAGTGAACTAGGGAAGATCTCTGACTGTGGAATTTACTACAGCAAGATGGCTTCCTAAATAAAACATGTATTAAACTAGGTTCACAATGCCTTTTGTCTCCAACAATAGACTGTTAATAGATCTTTAAAAACCCCACAAACACCAAAACCAAACCCCACAGCTGTCTGTTTTGACCACTCTTCATTAATCACAGAATCACAGAATGGATAAGGTTGGAAGAGACCACAGTGGGTCATCTGGTCCAACCTCCCTGCTCAAGCAGGGCCATGGTAGAGCACATGGCTCAGGATTGCATCCAGATGGTTCTTGAATATCTCGAGTGAGGGAGAATCCACAACCTCTCTGGGCAATCTGTTCCAGTGTGCAGTCACTCACACAGTAAAGTTCTTTCTCGTATTCAGGTGGAACTTCCTGTGCATCAGTTTCTGCCCATTGCCTCTTGTCTTCTTGGTTTGCATCACATACTTAATAGATCCTTATGAGCTGCAAAGGGACACACTTTACTTCTGGAAACCTTGAACATGTCTCAGTGGTGACACATAACAGAGACAGTAATGAAGACTCCCTCAGAATTTCCCTCACATGTTTATTTCACATCTTGAGTGCCAACAGGGCAGACACCTGGGTAGAGAAAGCATTGGGGAATTAAGAAAATTAATGTATAAATCTTCCCATTTGAACTATCACCACTGCTATAGAAGTTGCTGAGGACACTAAATTAAGACCAAGAGTCATCTCAGGATAGTGTAGGAGACTATTTCCTGATGCAGAGGGGGTGTTAAGGCAAGCAGCCTGGATGGGATTTATAGCACTTGGAAAGCAGAGCAGTGTTTTTGATGAGTAGCTCTATAATCAGAGCTATCTTTTCCTTCATGCATCCCAGGCACAGGCAACCCTCTATGCCCTATGTCTCTCATCATCTGAGTTTAATGACAGACACAGAGACATCCATTGCCCACCTTCCCATCCCCAGCCTCTCCTGGTTCCACATGCCAGAGCATACGTGGGTTATAAGCAATAGTGGAAGACAAGACGGCTAAAAGTGCAGCAGGGAGCAATTACATGATATAAAGTTTGTTCACTTGCTTGGCTTCTCTTAATATTTGAAGAAAGAGGTGGCACCATTTCTCATGTCACTTTCTGATGTGTATGACCTATCTCCTGGGGGGCTGCATGTGGGAAAAATAAAAAGAAAAGTCCAGGTGATGTGCAACCAGCACAGGAAGACCAAGATATGATTCCACACAAGAGGATACACAATATTCAGAGCAATAATCGAGGTGTGGATGAGCTGTACCCAGTTCCCCTGGAGAACCACTGTCTGCTCTATACACCCCAGAATGCATTATGCCAGACAACAGAAGAAGGATAACCATCACCTTTATTGCTAGAATTGTAATGTAGAAAAATGTCATTAATAAGAGTGTGAGTTTCACCTGCCCATCCCTCCCTGCTGACTCTTCCATGCCTGCTGA
>NW_008680726.1:70118-74760 GCF_000695815.1 Acanthisitta chloris
CTGGAATAAAGTTCATTTTAAACAAAGAGAAAAATATTATATATCAGAAGCTTGAAAGGCTACACATGAAAAACTGAAGACACAACTTAACCTTACTTTTGCTAGTGGCTTCAACACCAACGTTTTTCTTACTCCCAACCTATATGCTGCTTATGTGTGAGGTTCTACAGTGATATCTGGTTTCAACACAGAGCTTTCCACCTCTAAAATTCCTGCTTGTATTGCTAACTGTTTTCAAATGGGGAGACTGAAACCTCTGTCCCAGTTAGCTACTCCATTCCTTTCTTGTATGTTACCATCCTGCTGTGTAGTTCAGCTGCTGCAGGATGGACAGCAAATACTCCAGCCCCACACTTGCCTGGACACCTTCACAGTTTCTGAAACAGGTACTGGTATACATAACTTCATTTTACAGTTTGGCAGTTTAAATCAGTGCCATTATCTTAGTGCCTGTGAACTATGGCTGTCGAGCAGTTCCTAGACAAGTAGCAGCAGGAAGAATCGGAAGCGCTAGGATGAGTTGCCAGAGACAGAATACCAACCTCTGCTTAGGATCCCTGTAGGCTACTTGTAGCATGAGGAGCATTGGTCAATAGAGAGCAGGAAATGCTTCACTCACGGGGATTGCCAGGCAACTCACAGCTAGTCACATCAGTGTGTGGCAGCCCAGATCCAGCCATCAGTCCTTCCACCAAGGCTATGACATTGAAAGACTTCCAGTGAAAGCAAAAGCTTTAAGACAGACACAGCATCTAGTAACAACCACTGGTTCAAAAGCAGGCTATCGTGGTCAGCTCTGCTTTCAGTTTGAGTATTAGCAATAGCAGTAAGTGGGCAGTGACTGTGCTTTAATTATGAGAAAAGCCCACTAAGCTGTTCTGTCTTTAAATCTCTCCTCCTACACCACGAACAGCTTTACTTTAACAAAAAGTGCATTAGATCCTCAAAGGAAACACAACAGAGCTTGGACTGTGTGAATACAGCTGCTAGGCAACCTTACCAACATCCTGTCTATTCCTGCACTATTGCTGTGAATAATTACTCCTACATGTAACCCTTGCCTTTCTGTGGCTGCTCTTCCACAGCTGTATACTGTTGTAACTGCAAATAGGCCCAAACCAAACTTCCAGAGCTAAAACTGTTCTCGTATTTAAGGAAATCTGGCAGGAAATCCAAACAGGTGTCTGCCCTCCCTCACTACAACTGGATGATGTGGAGCCCTGAATATAAACAACCAAAACTTTCAAGGCTGTGTTTTTGTTTCAGATTCTGTGGTTCAAGCCAGTCTGTACTCATTTTCTTATTCTGATCTCTACTGACAGAGGCAACTTTTAAAAACTAACCCATAAATCAAACAATTTTACCAGAATTTAAAAATACTTTCAAAGAGTTGATGGTAATTAAGCCATTTAGTGCATTCACTGACTACTCTGTCCAGTCTTCCTGGATGTCAAGCTAGTGCTGCCTTGTAGGAGGAGAGGATTTTATGACACAACTGAATGAAAGTAGCTTAAACACAGTGTTTGGGGTAAAAGAATGAATCACTGCCCTCTTGGCACATCTCCATGCTTACAGAAGAAATGAGCATTATGGAACTTTACCTCATCGTCTGTGAGGCTGCCCAGAGATTTATTTCCTAATTATCTTTGTCTATTTAAACTTCTCAGATTAGGGACTGCACAAATTTTAAAAAGCAAAATTTAATAGAAAGGCTGAAGACTGTTGACCATGCTTCAGAAAGACATAGACAGCTGCTTGCTTTGGAGAGTAAATTTTCAGCACTACAATACTAAGATATAGTAAAGTCACATCCCTAAGATTACAGATTTTAATCTGTCACTAGGATATTACATTTCTAATAAATATATGATTGTAATATCAGATTATGTAACTAATAGTAATTATTAAAAATATTAATAATATTAAATTACAATGATTGAGTACCTAATATTGAAGGAGACTATATTTATAAAAATAAATATCTAGAATTGAACCTCATGTGGCATTATGAGGTAGCTGGGAGAAACATTCACTGTGCAGAGTTTTCCCCATAAGAACTATTATTTCAGATCTTAGAAATTACAATGGTTTTCCATTTTTTCCTAAATATGTGGGATTGAATGTTTTCTGTGGGGACTGAGGATTCCACTACAGTGCAGTTTAGCCTAGTGATAACAACTTTGATTTTGCTTAACACCTGCCAAGGAGCCGTTAGAAAGCTTCCGCAAAATCTAGCAGTCTGACCACCAATTGAAAACCCTTTTTTCTGGACTGTAAACATCAAAGTAGGTATATCTCTTGCCTAGGCAGGAAAGCAACTGTATTTGGAAAAGAAAAGTAGTCTTGATGCTGAAGAGAGGAACCTTCTGGGAATGAGACACACTGCTTTCTGACTGCAGGCAGGCCATTTAACTTCTCTGTTATCATGTGTCTCTCTAAGGTCAACAAGTGGCCTAACTGCCAAAGGCAGCAACTATCAGTGCAGGAGGAGATTTAGATATAAGGAAAAGCACCTGTACTTGGATGGGGTCATGGTATTTTACCTTCATCAAGAATTTCTTGTCTATGTTTCTCTCTCTCTCTCTCTCTCTCCCCACTAGAAATGTGGAACAGCTCATACATAAATGCCCCAAAGGCAGATTCCCATAGGCCGACACACCCAGAGCAAGGAAGATGGGAAGCACTGCACACACCAGAAAGAAATCACTGGATTTGCTCCTTCCCAACATCCATACCTGCCACTGTTTCACCAGAGAATATGCATTTATTGTAGATCACTAGCATTGGTTAAATTAAATTTATTTTAAACATTGTACTAATCTCAGGAACGCCTCAGTCTGTTCAACTGCTGAGAAGCAGCTTACATAGAATCATGGAATTGCTTAAGGTTGGAGAAGGCCTCTAAGATCATCGAGTCAAACCATTAACCCAGCACTGCCAAGTCCACCACTAAACCATGTACCTAAGTGCCACATCTACATGTCTTTTAACTACCTTCAGGGATGATGACTCCATCACTTCCTTGGGCAGCCTGTTCCAGTGCTTGACAACCCCTCTGGTTAAGAAATTTTTCCTAATATCCAATCTAAACCTCCACTGCCACAACTTGAGGCAGTTTCCTTTTGTCCTATCACTTGTTACCTGGGAGCAGAGGCCGACCCTCACCTCGTTATAGCCTCTTTTCAGGTAGTGTGATAATAGTGATAAAAGAGTGATAATGTCCCCCTGAGCCTCCTTTTCTCCAGGCTAAACAGCCCCACTTCCCTCATCTGCTCCTTATTGGACTTGTGCTCTAACTCCTTTACCAACATGACACTCTCACTGTTCCATGTGCAAACTGTACTAATCTAGGTGTATAATTTTCTACCATTTATATCATTATTAACACAAATAAACACATCCTTTTTCCCCCAAGAAGCTAAAAAGCTCTATGACTACTATAGCTTTGGTCTTACAGTAAATGTTTATGTTTTTAATTCTCACAGCAAAAGGCACATGAATAATATGTTTGTATTACATGTGCTATTAAAGGTTTTCAGTGTGGTTTACAAAAATCAATTCACACACACACTACTGCTGCATGAAAAGGAAGTTACCTGTTTCATCCCATCACTGACATCCAAAAAATCAGTATGAGGCAGGTGTTAACAAGTCTATATGCATCCGGGAAGTTTGTGTTTCTCTAATGAAACTGAATTTAATAGTTTATTTAAGCATCTCTAATTTCTCCATGTAGAAAAGGCACGCGCCTTTCTATATCTGTCTTTATGTACATGTCCATCCAGTAATGAGGGAATGAAATGCATTTTCTTCCTGAACAATGAGCCTCTTCAATCTTGGGTGAAGCATGGAAAAGTTGCACAGAATTCACTGAGAGTTACTTGATAACTATTCAAGTTGAGGAACACAAAGAGCTTGAAATGAATGAAAACACAACTGTTTAAGCTGAACAGGACACGACTTCTGGCTGGATGGCCAGGCCCAGAGAGTGGTGGTGAACGGTGACACATCCAGTCCAGTTCGGTCACTAGTGGTGTTCCCCAGGGGTCAGTGTTGGGCCCAGTTCTCTTCAATATCTTTGTTGATGATTTGGATGAGGGGATTGAGTGCACCATCAGCAAGTCTGCAGATGACACAAAGATGGGGGGGAGTGTTGATCTGCTGGAAGGCAGGAGGGCTGTGCAGAGGGACCTGGATAGGCTGGAGAGATGGGCTGACTCCAACGGGATGAGGTTTAACAAGGCCAAGTGCTGGTCCTGCACTTTGGCCATAACAATCCCATGCAGCACTACAGGCTGGGGACAGAGTGGCTGGAGAGCAGCCAGGCCGAAAGAGACCTGGGAGTTTGGATAGATAGAATGCTGAACATGAGCCAGCAGTGTGCTCAGGTGGCCAAGAAGGCCAATGGCATCCTGGACTGGATCAGGAACAGCATGGGCAACAGGACCAGGGAGGTGGTTCTGCCCCTGTACTCTGCACTGGTGAGGCCACACCTTGAATACTGTGTACAGTTCTGGGCCCCTCAGTTCAGGAAGGATATTGAAGTGCTGGAGTGGGTCCAGAGAAGAGCAACGAGGCTGGTGAAGGGACTCGAGCGCAAGTCCTGTGTGGAGACACTGAGGGAGCTGGGGTTGTTTAGCCT
>NW_008680727.1:0-11463 GCF_000695815.1 Acanthisitta chloris
TGCCCTTGCCCTTGCCCTTGCCTTTGCTTCTGCCTAACCCTTATGCTTAGGTACATTACAGGGTTGTAGTGCATTGTTGTGCCAAAGTAGTAATTATCAGAGGGGGTTTCACTGTCTAGCCTCAAGCTTGCAGAGATGGTTGCATAGCAATTTGGACTGAGCACTAGGCAGGGTGGATAGGAGAAAGCCACAAATTCCTTTACAAAGCAACAGCCATTTCTTCTTAGTTGCACAGCCTACATTGATCTTGTTTTGTTTGATATTGTTGTCTTAAACATTTCTTGCATTATTCATGCACTAATGTATGCACAAACAAGCCTAGAGCAAACGTTTCACCAGAGAGGTATAAAAAGCATTTAAGCCACCACTGTCTGGAATTGTATTTTGCATCATATTCCAGGTGGAAAGACCTAGTTTCTAACCACATTCCTCTTACATTGCTGCAGAAAATAGTTTAGAGGGTTGTGTGGAAAATTTTTGTAACAGTGAAGACTGCAAGGCACTGGACTTACTGTTCCTTCAGACAGTTCTAGAGTTTTTGAGAGAAGATTGGGCAAATGGTTGTCTGAAATGGCTTAGGGACAGTGGATTTTGTAGTAGGAACGCAGATAGGCTGGATGACCTTCTGAGGTTACTCCCAGCCATACTTTAGTGATGCTGTGATTTTATAAGAGGCCTCTAAGTATAGAGACGTAACTCTATCTCTCATCTCCCTGAAATTCTCAGAAAAATGCATTTGACCAATTTTATACTTGGAAAAAAAGGTCAGATTTTCATGAATTCTGCCTTCAAATTTTGTCTGCTTTTCCCATTACAGTGACTGGCCAAATAAATGCTATGGCCTGTTTCTTACAAGCCCACTGACAGGCCTGCTTTTAAACATTTGTCCCTGCCCAGGGTAATGGAAGTTGCATCTTCAGAGTTATTCTAAAGCACATTAAACCCAAATAATTTGTCATTAAATTGAAAGGAAGTGTTGCCTAATCATACATGTATAAATGTGTTTATCTCTCTGTGCTGGCACATACACAAGGATGGTTCACACCTAGCTGTGCTAGAAATGTTTTCTTTTATTTTACTGAAATAATATCAAAAGCTTGTCTGATACACAGCTAGACACAGCCTATATCTAAGCCCAGACACTATGGCTGAAATTTGTTAACTTGGAAGCTGAGTGTCCAAACATAACTTACAATGTTAACTCTTGTATACTTCCAAATGTTCTGTGTGAATGATACATGAGCATAATCTTTGGAAAAGAAATATTTTATCAGCTGGTTGGGAAAAAACCCTGACTCTTTGCTGCAGAAATACTGAAGTAAAAGTCTTTTCTAGAAGCTCAGGAAAGGAAGCCTGTGTAATTTTAAAGTTAAATTCAAACAGTTGGCTGTCTTACCCTCTCAATTTTCTCACTTTTTATGTGGAGTTGCATGCTTGCCTAGTTATATCTCTGACATCACATTCCCTCCGTGTGTTACTCAGCTATGCTTCAAGTGTATATGTGAATGATTTTATCTTTAGTAAAAGCATGATTTTACTGAATGTGAATGATTTCGCTTCTCAACAGCCATTCCTTAGAACACAACTCGATGTTGTCCTCCTGGAGAAATGCACATGCATGCTTTACACTGCCTTTTGTCTCCCAAGGTAAGGAGGTAATTCAGTTTCACAAAGCCCATCCAGGTTTGGCACCTGTTAGCATTAATAACACTGGTACGGCATGTACATGATACAGTAAATGTTCAAATTTTTTGTGTATGTTGCAATTAGAAGTATCCAAGTGTGTGAATAAATGCAAAGTCGTGCACAAAATATGGATTAACTTAATATAAGGTGTCTGATTTTCTTTCAGAAATATTCATTTACTTCTCGCAAATATTTACTGTTGGTACATTTCAAGTTTTACTTTAGATCTAACATTTGGGAAAAAACACATGTGGCTGCAGTAAAGTGAAAAGTCAAAGAAGAAAGCATTGAAGAAAACTGGGACACTCATTTAACCTGAAAACCAGTAAAATAAACCTAATATATTAGTTGTCTGCATGTGTGTTTACCTTATCTCACATCTCACTTCAAGAGTCCCAAAGAATTCGTACTTTTCTTGCTCTGGGGCTGCTGTGATTGAGTGCTTTCCCTGGGCACTCTGTCCCTTCTCTAGAAATAAAAATATAAGCTCACTGTGAAGTAGAGAAATCCATCACTTTCACAGCACTCTTTATCCTGTGTGAAGTTGTGGGGTTTGCCTTTAATACTTGAATATAAGACACAAGCTGTAAGAAAACAAGCCTTTGCAGTAGAACGGACAAATCCAAGTTCCATGTTTACTTAAGATAAAGGCTTATTCCCCAGGTAAGATAAGTTCACATTCCTTCATCAAAATCACTGTTGCGTTTTATTATTTTCGCCAGCTGAAAACCTTCCCTAAGTACAAGTAAATTGCTAACAAAGGTCAGTTCAACTTTGCAGTTGTTACTGTTGCGAATATTATCTTCTGTTTATTCTGGAATATGTTTTCCCTGTGTCAGGCATTTTCAGCTTTGAATTTACTGGAACTGAGGCATACTGACTCCATCAGGGAATTCCCCTAACACCCATGCAAAATTTGCCTCTTACAGTACTTCACTTCCACAAAAATAGGGGCCAAAACAGTGTCCAGCCTTACCAGTGTGTGCAAAGAGGACACAGAAAAGAAATTAGGCTTTTTTGAACTTTTTCTTATTTGATCAGAGAATGGAGCTCACAATCCTGTGACCACAAGACCTGGATTAGAATAGCACATGCAACACAGACAGTCATCTGGATGAAGTAGGGCAAACTCATCTTCACTGTCACTGTCACAGATGGTGGAGAGTATGTCAGTACATACCGTTTTAGATTTGGTTTATCATGATAGTTTGTCCTTGTTAACTAATTGCAGAGTTTTCAGTTGAGCTTGAACATATGTTAGGGAGAGATGTAGCCTAAAAAGTGTCTGCTCAAGAAAGGAGAAATGTCTGAGGGAATGTTGCACTATGAAAAGGTCACAAAACTGTGAAAAGTCCAAGCCTGCTTATTCTGTCTTACTGTATTTTAATGGCAGATTAATATATATGGTAACCCTTACAGCAACAACGTTGGTAATTTACTTTTTCTGCTGAGCCTCTCAACCATTTTACAAGTTGGTTATTGACTTCAGTTAAAACTGACCACCAGCTTTTCTCAAGGTAGCTTTCGTGTGGCTGATGCATGTTTTTACAAGGAAGTATTTCCCTGCCTTGGTGTCGTGGTTTAAGCCCAGCCAGCAACTAAACCCCATGCAACTGCTCTCTTACCAGAGAGAGAATCAGAAGGATAAAAGCTAGAAACTCATGGGCTGAGATAAACAGTTTAATAGGTAATGCAAAAGCTGCACGTGCAAGCAAAGCAAAACAAGGAATTCACTGCTCCCTGTGGTCAGGCAGGGGTTCAGCCATCCCCAGGATAGCCAGGCCTCATCATACATAATGTGGAATGGACAAATTGCATCACTCCAAATGTATCCCCTCACAAAACTGTGAAAAGTCCAAGCCTGCTTATTCTGTCTTACTGTATTTTAATGGCAGATTAATATATATGGTAACCCTTACAGCAACAACGTTGGTAATTTACTTTTTCTGCTGAGCCTCTCAACCATTTTACAAGTTGGTTATTGACTTCAGTTAAAACTGACCACCAGCTTTTCTCAAGGTAGCTTTCGTGTGGCTGATGCATGTTTTTACAAGGAAGTATTTCCCTGCCTTGGTGTCGTGGTTTAAGCCCAGCCAGCAACTAAACCCCATGCAACTGCTCTCTTACCAGAGAGAGAATCAGAAGGATAAAAGCTAGAAACTCATGGGCTGAGATAAACAGTTTAATAGGTAATGCAAAAGCTGCACGTGCAAGCAAAGCAAAACAAGGAATTCACTGCTCCCTGTGGTGTGGTCAGGGTTCAGCCATCCCCAGGATAGCCAGGCCTCATCATACATAATGTGGAATGGACAAATGCCATCACTCCAAATGTCTCCCCTACTTCTGCCTTCTCCCCACTTGATATCCTGACCATGACACCTTATGGTAATGCCCCTTTGGTCAGTTGGGGTCAGCTGTCCTGGCTGTGTCTCCTCCCTTTTTCCCATGCTGCCCCAGCCTCCTTTTTGCACAGCAGTAGCCAGGCCTCATCATACATAATGTGGAATGGACAAATGCCATCACTCCAAATGTCTCCCCTACTTCTGCCTTCTCCCCACTTGATATCCTGACCATGACACCTTATGGTAATGCCCCTTTGGTCAGTTGGGGTCAGCTGTCCTGGCTGTGTCTCCTCCCTTTTTCCCATGCTGCCCCAGCCTCCTTTTTGCACAGCAGTACAAAAAGCAGCGAAGGCCTTTGCTCTGTGTAAGCTCTGCTCAGCAAGAACAAAACATCTCTATGTTATCAACACCGTGTTCAGGACATATCCAAAACACAGCTCCATACCAGCCACTGTGAAAAAAAATAACTCTAACCCAGCCAAAACCAGCACACCTGGTTTCATTACTGCTTCAGAAGACCAAGTATATATTCCCCAATAAATGGGCAGAATTGCCTATCTCTCTTTCCATGACCCTTCATGAAGGAGGAGGCAGGGGGATTCCTTGTCCATTGTTATCTCAAGCCTTGTATTTTATATTCTCTCCTTGGAAAGTCAGTATCTATTTTAATTTTTTGATAATTTAGAAATATGTCAAAGTCATTTGCTATCTCTAAGAAGTCTGGACATAGTTTTGTTGAATATTTTTTCCTAGCTATTGATTGTTCTGCAGAACCTCCACCTATATTAGAAACACCATATTTTTGATCGCTCTCATGATGGTCTTTCAACCAAATTAGTACAGAAGGGGATGTCTTTTCAGGCTAATTGAGAACAAGTGCCATCTCCAGAAATGAAGATTCTTTCAGAGATTTTTAGGGGTATGGTTTCCACTACCAGATAAAACCATTTCCAATTTAGATAACTCCAAATCAACCTTTTTTTGACTAATCAAAATTGGCACCTAATTATAATTGCATGGCTGGATAGGCAGAAGTTGTTTGAGAAATAAAAAAGTACATCATTAATATGGACACTGTGACCCTGCTCTACAGTGCTGCTCCTTTTAACTGAACTCCAAGCACATACAGAAGCCGTAATAATTCACAAAAGGACATCATGTCAGTTTAAAGAGTTTATAAGCTTCCTGTGGAAGAAGTGACTAATGTTGAGCCAATCTAAAGTTTTCTGGAGCTCAGGTGAATCTCTGCAACTATATCATCCCTTTCTTATTACTGGTATGTGTTTTCAATTATTGCAGTCTGATGGTGATTTTATGCACAGCCACTCCAGAACGAGGGAGAGCAAAAGTCAATGCCATATAATTTCTGTTTCTACATAATGAGCTGCATCTCTGTTGCCTCTATGAAAGTTTGAAAAACCTTACTTTGTTAACTTTGTTTCCAGCTGGAATATAGCTACAAAAGCTTGTTCCAGAAAGTTTCACAGTAGCACTTAGGGTTCATTACTGATTTCTCGAGTAAGCTGACAAAAATATTAATGAATTTCAGATGGTCCTAAAAATGTTGTAGGTCAAAAAGCCATCCTAATAAGATCTGTTTCTTTGAAGTTCTGCCTTCATTTTATTCCCTAACTCTCCTTTATAGGAGAGGAATCTTTTTTCTGCTTGCTGCAAAATATTTTTAAGGTTTTAATTTCAGATACTTGGAAATTTTCAGAGGGAGATTGATAGACTTTGATGAAAGATTTTTGTTCAAGGTTTGCTACTTGAAGCATTTTAGCTTTCCAACTAGTTACAATAATAATTCTAAAGAATACTGTGCATATACACCACTGATTCAGAAAGAACCAAAATTATAAAAGCATGGGCAAAGTCACTAATGGCTGATGTCTGACATCTACACAGAAATCAGAAAGAAATATTTTAAAAAACACCAAGACATCATGCTAAAAGGGAGCTGGATTATCAATGCAAGACACTGCTGTTTCAGGCAGTCATATAAATCTGTTCAAGAATTTATTAAACTGTAGGAATTAAATTAATAGTAAACAATGTAGAAAAATACAAGAAAGCAAACAAGAAAAACTTAAATTATAGGATACTCAGGAAAAATTGGCCTTGTCTGGTTCTGAGGATTAAATTGCTGAGAACATGATCTGTAATTCTCCATGTGGTTTAACCTCTGACACACCTCTTTATACATGGTGTGTGGTTTTGTCCCACTATTAACACAAATATGCTAATACTTCCACTTTAGCCCATTTCATGAGACTCTTTCTGTGTTAGCTTATTTGAAGTGCTAAAATAATGAGACCAGCCCTCTGGTTCATGTGATTCTCTTATTTTATATGTGTGTGAGCACCTCTGTTGCTGGACACATAGTGGGAGCATATAGATCTATTTTAAAGACAGTACCTCTGCTTCTGCACACAGCTAGCAGGTGAGCTCTCAGAAGAGCCCGTGCAGAAGCCCTGGCCCCTGTGAGCTCTGTGGGCAAGATTTTCAGGTGGAGAAGGACTCAGAGTGGACCTAAGCTTGCTCTCAACCCTCAGTGATAAGATCATTGTAAATCTCACTCATATAGAATCATAGAATCATAGAATGTTAAGGGGTTGGAATGGACCTTACAGATCATCTAGCCCCAACCCCACCTACCATGGGCAGGAATAAAAATCCGACCATGGGCAGGATTGCCTCCCACTAGACCAGGTTGCTCAAGGCCTTATCGAACCTGGCTTTGAACACTTACAGGGTTGGGGCACTCACAGCATCCCTGGGCAACCTGTCCAAGTGTTTTACTACCCTCACAATAAAAAAACTTCTTCCTAATATCTAATCTAAATTTCCCATCTTTCAACTTATACCAATTTCTCCTTGTCCTATCACTACAGTTACTAGTGAAGAGTCCCTCTCCAGCTTCTCTCTAGGCCCCTTCAGATACTGGAAGGTTGCTATGACATCCCCACACAACCTTCTCTTCTTCAGGCTGAACAGCCACAACTTCCTCAGTCTGTCTTCATAGGGAAGGTGCTTCAGTCCTCTTGTCAGGTTTGCAGCCCTCCTCTGGACTTTCTCCAACAGTTCCTTGTCCTTCTTATGTTGGGGACACCAGAACTGTACACAGTAGTCCAGGTGGGGTCTCACAAGAGCAGAGTAGAGGGGGAAAATCTACTCCTTTGACCACAGTCCTTTTGGTGCAGTCCGGGACACAGTTGGCTTTCTGGGCTGTGAGTGCACACTGAAGACTCATGTTGAGTCTTTCATCAACCATCATCCCCAAGTTCTCCTTCACAGGGCTGCTTTCAATCACTTCTCCACCCAACCTGTAGGTATGTCTGTAATTGCCACGACCCAGGTGTAGGACCTTACACTTTTCTTTTTTGAACTTCATGATTTTGGCATCAGCCCACCTCTCAAGCCTGTCAAGATTGATGTCCACCAAGAAGATGGCATCCCTTCCCTCCGGTGTGTCGGCCCCACACAACTTGGTGTCATCAGCAAACTTGCTGAGGGAGCAGTTGATCCCACTGTCCTTGTCACTGACAAAAATGTTGAACAGTATTGGCCCCAGCACTGACCTCTGAGGACACCACTCATCACTGGTCTCCAATATTTACTATCCATACTTTGCTGTCATCTCCAAAGATAGATGATCTGAACTTTTACAGTTTTTGTCAGTCTGAAGGTGAGATATCTCAGGGAGGCAAGTATCAGTAATGGTAGAAGTCATAATATTCAATTTCAATGAACACCTAAATCAGACCTGTCTGGGCAACTGATCACTGGATAGTATGGTGCGTTTGGATGATGCCATCCTTTCCAGGAGAGTCCTGTGAAGCAGTGAGCAATAGGGTTGTCTGTATCTGCTCATCTGGGATGAGCAGAAGCCAGAAGAATTTGAGCAAGGTGGTGGTTTGCTGGCAGTTGTGCAGATGCAGTGTCTGGCTGCATCTGCAAGCAGAAGGTTCTCCCATTGCCCTTTCCTTTCCCACTCCCACCTCTTTTGTCCTATCTCTCTTGTCTGTGATTGTATGTTTTTTCCTTCTATATGGGTCTGTTGCTCACTGGACCTCCCTGAGAGACAAACTAACTCATAAAAACCCACAAAACCATGCAGATTTGTTTTTTGCTGGGTTTATTTTCTGTCATTGTAGTAAATTAACCTGTCTCTCAGAGCTAGCACCAGATGCACAGAAAGAGCACATGGTGGGGATTTGGACTGACAGTAGATAAACATGTGGAAAAAACAGAACAGTAGCTCACCTTTTGGGGAGATGCAAGCTGCCCAATTTGTTCATGTCTTGTGTTCCAAGATCAGAACCTAACTCTAAATAACAGTAATTATTTGTTTGCCCAGCGATGAATTTGTGTACATACCAGCTGAAATGTCTATGCTCTAAACGAATCTGATATATTACCTATATACTTCTGAAGGTCTCTGAATTTTGAATCCTGATAACATGAACTCTTCACTTCTAGCCCAGTTCATTCAAACCAGAACCCTCACAGCCTTGGGTTGTTCAGCATAGTGTCTGCAGCATATGGATTCCAGTATCTAACACAATATCCTTCTACAAGGTCCCCTGAGAGAGAATCATTTGCATTAAAGTTAGCACAGAAGTAATGCTATTTGATGTATTTCATGGAGACACATCCCAAGGCATTGCTGTTAATCCTCAAAATGTGACAAATACATTAAAAGCAAAACAGGCAATTAAAAAGCATTTTTTAAAAAAAGTGAGATGCTATTAGCATACAGAAACAAATGCAAAAACTCTCCAAGTCAATTTCACAATTCAAAACCATAATGACAGGATGTTCTTTCTCCACTCAGTTGTTGCTGGAACCTTGGCATTTGCAGCAGAGACAGAGCACAGACTGTCTTTAGGGCTGTAATACATAATGAACTTGGACAATGAAGACATAAGACTATTTAAAGCTTGGTAAACTATTGAGTAACCTTAGCATCAATCCTATAAAAGGCTGGAGGTCTACAGGGAAATATCGTTGATATAATTATATTCTGGCTGACCTTAGTGTGAAGTAGAATACAGACAATACCATTTCATGCTGTCTCCAGACCAGGCAGGATATCATTAGCCCAGCAAGTGAAGCATTGCATTAATCATTCCTGTGCTAGAATTATCATTTGCTGGAAGACAAGAAATGCTTTGCCTTATGGCTAACTCTTTGTGTCTCGCAAACTGCTCCTCTTTTAATCCCCTAAAGCTTTGGGTTTAAGTCTAAAGATGGTTTATTTCTGAATAGACAGTAGAAACGTTTATCAAGGACTAAAAGTTGCTGTGATACAACATATTTTTGCAGCAAAATGGTCACCAGATTTTTTCCATTTTCACTCACGGTAAATGAAAATCAGCCTTATCTTCTCTGTAAGTTACTGTCCTTCACTACCATGTAGTGAGGGCAAGTAATTAAGGAGTTCCTCAGGCAGGCCTTTTATTATAATTGATGTTATTGCAGAACTGCCTCTCAGTCAAACTGAGACTGTACTAGGTGTTGCATAGTCTCTCATCACAAAATTCAGGGGTATGTAGATTATCATGCAACTGCACATTGCTATATATGTCAACAACATTAAAAAATGTAGGAATCTATCTAAATGGTCCAAATGCTAAGTAGAAAAATAAGCTGCTGTAAGTGCCTTATGAAATGAAATAAGAATCAGCCATTCATAGTCCCACTGTTGTAGAGGAGACTGAATATCCATCCACTGCAAACTGACATAGGGCCATGTGACCTCTGGACTTGTAGTCGTAGTAGCAACACAAGACCAGCTCTAACCTCCCTCTATTTTGCACCATGTTGCCTCAGTTTCTTTACTTTTGTTACTGCTGAAGCCATGATCAATTAAAAAAAACAGGATCCTGTTTCCAAATGAAAGAAGATGAAATCTTTAGGTTGAAGTACCTGAAAATGTGTGCTAAAAGGACTGTTATACAACATCTGCCAAAGCAATATTTTTGTGTTGCTGTAATACTTCTTGCACGAAGACATTCCACCAATATCAACTCATCTGAACATGGTACCTGTTACTATAAATTATTTTACTACCTATCAATTAAGAACAGACCCCTGCCACCAGACATACTTTCTTTGCTGCCTGTATTTGTTCTCTTCTATGTTTATTTGCATGTGTTGTTTGGGACCACATTACAGTATGTCTGTATCTTGAGTGTTATTATAGCTAATGATGTACTTACAGAAAGGGAAATTGCTGCCTAAGCCATTAAAACAGCTGACTGCAAGATCAAGACATATGTCTGGAGGGATGAAATATTCTTTGGAGTTCCTGTATTCCTGGCCTGCTATTAAAAGTCTTAACTTGGTTTTAGTCATTTCCTTCATAGGCAAGTGACCACTGTCAGTGTTGCACAAATTGGTCATAAATTAAACAGAAGCGTAAGGATTTTGAAAAAAAAAATAGTAATAAAATACTTACAGAAGAGACAAAATTGTATGAATCACGTTATCAAAGATATTCATAGTTACCAAACCTGAAAAGTTTCAAAGACAGTCTCTGACTTAGCTAAATTGTCTCTGAGGAGTGACATAGGCATCCCTCACATAGATGGAATAATGTGACCCAAGATCTAGGCATTTTCTTAAAGAAAACAGACCATGCCAACAGAGTGCAGGGATTAAAGGTCACCATGTATTGATGCTGTGACACAAAGTATTTAGTTTTCTGAGGACTGTGAAAGCAGTTCAAAATTGGTGTAGTGTCTGAGATCTAGTATGTGAAGGGTTTCCACACAGAGGTGCTACTTTTCCATAAGGGATTCACCTGGGCTACACTAAAATAAATTTATGTAAATATGCCTAGCAGTGGCATTTTCTTGCTGCTACTGCAATGGATTATCTCTGGAAAGTGAAAAAAAAAAAATCAAAATTAAAAATAGGAGGCCATGGCAGGGTGAGGAAAAAAAGAATATTAGGTGCTCTTATTTCTCTATGAATATTCACACAAAAAGCAGGCCAAACCAAGCCAGAATTGGCCAAAACTTGCATTCAGATCCATAAGCTGATTTTCAGTGTGAAAACTGATACATAAAATTCAGTGTGACTTCAGAAGTGGAGAATTAGGATTAGTGATTAAAACTAAACCTTAGAAACATCATCTTTATTCTAGAGCAGCTCTTCTTACTGAATCTGTGAACACAGCTGTAGTGCAGTGTAAGTGGCCTGGGATCTCTGAAAAGACTTGCTCAGATCAAAGAAACTATGAGACAGAAGATAAGGAAAAGATGATTGTTCTTCCAGTAATCACTCCTCACACTTTTGTGCCAGTACCAGTCAACACATCCAAGGTTTGATTTATATGCCTTAAAAACACTGAGCAGCTCCCAAAGCAGGCTGCATCCCAGGAGAGGACTAGAAGGGTTAAGGTTAAAATTCCTTGGCAATATTCAGCCCT
>NW_008680727.1:11489-37133 GCF_000695815.1 Acanthisitta chloris
GAAGAGATGAACAGCAGCAGACAGACTGACTGACTCCTTAGGCTGCTGAATTGAAAATGCTGGAAGTGCATTTTCCCTGGTAATTGCTGTATACCTGAGTGTATCATCTAACATGAAGGTAAGACAATTGCTTGCTTAATTTGTACTGATGAAATGAATATGGCAAGTGCAATGAAATATTAATTTGTATGGAGAAATAGCTGAAAAAGTAATTGAAAATCATTGCAAGGAAGAAGAGCATTTATAAACAAAAGCTTGCACAACAAACCTGAAAAAATCAGCGTGACATTTTCCTTTATTTCTTAAGCTGACTAGTGTAAAGATTGCAGAAACCTTGAACAGCTACATGAGCTAAAAAAGGGGGGAAAAAGAAGAAAAGCAAAGTAAGTTTGTTTTTACTTCTCTTTTTTCTCAGGTGCTGGGGATTTTTCTGTTGCTGGAAGTTTCTGGCTTCTTTCCCTTTTTTTCCAGGTGAATATTTATTTAGTAAATAAAATGCTGAAGCATGTCTTATGAAGGTGCATAATATGGGCCAGGGCTTAAAGGGGTCCCCAGGTGTATTTTCTGGGAAAGTAGACACTGTTTGGTGTTCACGCTGCAGCTGCCATCAGTGGTGACAGAGGTGAAGCATTACAGTGTCCTTTAAGCTCTGCCCAGAGGAGTCCGCTGTCCTTTGGTAAGGGAGCACACAGCGGTGGTCTGAGCCACAGCAACTTGTATCTGTGAAACACAGCACAGATTATATCAAGCCGGCCTCGATGCCAGGGACAGGTAGCACTACCAGTGCCTTGGTAAACTGGCTGTTTGAGGGCTGCTGTGGGAAGGTTTGCAGCATGCCATGGCCCACATAGCCCCTGTCAGCTCCCTGCCCATCTCTGGATGGCGTCTGGCCGTTCCCTGCTTTACAAGGTGAAGCTGGTCTTTGAAGCCTATATGATACTTGTACAAAGTCCTTGCTGATCTTTAGGCTAGGTGAATGTGTCTAGTTTCTTTTCAGTGACCACAAACCCAAGCTGGGACTGATTTGATTCTTAGCCATGAAAAGCAAATCCATGTGGTTTTATAGAAAGCCTGATCATATATCTAATTGTTATTGAAGGTCTGCTGTGCTGTTACGAAGGTTTTGCACTCATGATTATGGATGGAAATCCTTGATGATTTTCCTCTCTCTCTTTTCTTTTTTTTTTTTAATGCAAAAACCACTGCTGGATCAGCGCTTCCTCTCCAGTCCATTGCCGCTGGAATTCTTTTGGCCCCTGGTCTGAGTGCAATGGCTGTACTCAAAAGCAGGTATAGATGGACACATCTTTTCTGTACTCATGACCTCATAAGCATATGCTTTTTCCCCCAGTAACTAAGGAGCCACTGTATCTCTATAACCTCAAACCAGATGCCAGGCAAAAGCCCCAGCAGAATAAGAAGGTTGAAAAGCAAGGAACTCAAAAGATAAATCCTCCAGTCTGTCCCCAATATGTTCCCTTTCAAAGCTATGATATACATGTTGTAAAATATTTTGTGCTTTTTTTATTGTGGTGATAGTTTAAAAAAAGTCAACTAAACCGTTTGGTAAACGTAGACGTTCTTCTGCTGATGCTGGCTTGTAACTGTTCCACTGCTTTTTCATTAGTGGTGTCACATCTCAAGGAAAGAAATCTTGGTTATAAGGTGTTACCCTCGATGAAAATAGGTTGATGATTTTTACACTGCAACTCTATTAATGTACAAGACACTTGCTTTTGATTTTCCTTCTCATTTACTTTGATGTTACATCAATTAAGGAGGGACTAATTAAATTAAAGATTAAAGATGTGCTGTGAGACAGTACTTACTCTTTTTGGAAACAAAATGTAGCCCACCTGATCTTAATGATATTGTTTCCATTGAAAAACTTTAGCAAATTCATATCAGGCATGATTGGTACTATTAAAAATGTAAAAAAAACCTCTGAAATTTCTCAGCAGTTTTCTCTTGTCTTCAGTTATATATTAGATTTTTAGAACAAACCAGCCAAGCTTATGCATCAGTCTAAAGACCTTATAGATAAAAGAATTGTCATTCTATTGAGAGTTTGCTACCATATCGTGGTAATACCAGGTGTGGCTGTTCTCAAAAAAAAAAGGTGAATGTCTCACTTCCTTACAGCAGTAGAGTGGAAGCATTGTTTTGACACTAGCAAACTATTCCTGCTTTACATTTTGATTTTCTAAGATCTCCCTTGATTTGCATTCAGATTCGGAGACGGACAATAGCAGTTTATGGCCAGTATGGGGGAAACCCCTGCTCTGGGGATGCCTTTGAAACAAGACAATGCATTCCCACAAGGGGTTGCCCAGCAGAGGAAGGCTGTGGTGGTCGGTTCAGGTGTTTCTCAGGTACCATCTAAGATCTTTTTCACCGTTTTCTAGTCACAAAGTTAAGAAGAAAACCTTGTTATCTTTGAACTTTAGTAAATGGTCTTTGCAGAGCGTTTGACCTACAGATGAATTTGATTTAGGTGGATGTTTCCTCTTTTTCCAGCCTCGACAATGCATGTTTTTAATTTCATCTGGAGTATTGCAGAGCATTGCAGATAATATGGTGTAGTCCTGGTACCCTCCCTAACTACTTCTGCCTTACTCACTTGCCCCAGAGTACAGGTTTTTTCGTCATAAGAAGATAGTTAAGGAATGCAGCCTTAGATGTGATTGTTCAAAGTTGTTCTAGGCTATATCCAAACATTTTGGAAATCACCTGGGTCATGGAAATTAATGCACCCTAAACCAGTCATCATATCCAAGCAGCTTCCATTGCCTTCACAGAAGAGCACATTATCTCAGTATGTAGACATTTATCATGGAGGGCCATGATCCACATGTTTTGGTGCTACCAGAGAGATAATCACAGTTAATCAGAAGTGAAAAGGTCAAAGGGTAAAAGCTCAGGTAATAAATCTAGAAGTCAACTTCTAGTTAAATTAATATATCACAAGCCTTGAATGTCTGTGTTTCCTTCAACTGTGCTGTACACTATTTCTTCGTGTCCACATTTACTGTTGTTTCACAAGGTCTGCTGAGCACGGACTGTTCATCATGGTAGTGAATATGCTCATATAGTAGATAAATAGGACTTCTACTTTGATTTTAGATGGTCTATTTTTAAACTAACACTGATTTCCCCATGCATGTTTGTTCTTATTTAGGTCAGTGCATTAGTAGATCCCTTGTGTGCAATGGGGATCAAGACTGTGAGGAAGATGGAGCAGATGAAGATAGATGTGACGAGAAGAAAGCTGTATGTGATATTGACAAAACACCTCCGAATTCAGAACTTACGGGAACAGGGTAATGTCTTGTGCCAGGCTTAGTAGTACTCAGTAGTGCTTATATTTTGATGCATGTACAAGCTCTGGACTTACAGAGAGACTTCCTGGGCTTATGAAAAAGTGTCCCATATACAAAATTGTGTTGAGCTCCACTGCTTTCATCATGCCAGTGGCTCAGTGCAGCCAAGATGTACAGGTCCTTTGATCTGAAGCACAGAATAAAGCTTTTAGTCTTTCATTAACCAGATTTTAAGATATGAAATTAAATTTCAACTAATAAGACACAATTTCAGCATGGAAAAAATGAGCCAGCGATTCTCATTCTTTTTTGTTCATTGCTGTTGCATTTAGTACTGTAGATCCACATGGATTTCTGTTTGCACAATCCCATCTGCAGCCTAGCAAAATAATTATCTTAAGTTTCTTCTGTGTTATGTCCCTTGTTATGCAATACGCTTCAGATGTAATAAAAAAATCCCATGTTTTGGAATGTTGTTTCTGTGTTGCTGTAATTTTTGAAACAATAAAGCTTAAAATTAGTTGTGATAAATACAAATGTCTTAATGTTAAGAGATAATGAGTTGTGTTCATTTTTGTTGACAAATCGAGATCAACATTTCACTTTGACTATTGTAACATTCAATGCATACTGCTGTTCTGCATGTGTAGAAGTCTATAACTCCTTGTGCAAATCAACTTAGGATATAATTTGTAGATTCAGCATTCAGTTGCGATGGCTCTGTAATTTTTGCCTCATGTTTTTTTCTTCTTGTAGCTTTGACGGTGTTACTGGTGAAACTAAGGGAAGGGTCATTCATACAAAAAGCTTTGGAGGGCAATGCAGAAAGGTCTTTAGTGGTGACAAGAGAGAATACTACAGGCTGAGTGAAAGTGTTCTTGCTTATACTTTCCAGGTATGTTTCCATTAAGCACAGTTTTATATTTATGGTCATGATTAAAACTGGGAGAATGAATCAAACTTAAAGGGGCCATTTGCAGACAGGTTTCCCTAAACATAGCTGAACAACACCTGTTTCCTCTCTGCAGTCACTTATTATTTTGAAATATAAATGGATGTGTATCTTGCTACAAGGCAAAAGAGATTAATTTCTTGGATGTGATTTCTAAATCTCTCACAGCTGACCTGAATGTAAATCCATCTCTTTAGCATAAGTAATGGCCTGAATCACCCTAAGAAATGCTTGGTGGGTGAAATACAAGGCTTTGGGGTGCTTTGCGCACATTTTCCAGAGATATGCTTTGTTTGAAGTCACTGTCTCAGAGATTTGGTTTACCTCACATTATCAAAAACATGACAAACAGTCTTTAACATACTTCACTTCATAACCTAAATACTTAACTTCCACATATATATAAATGTAATACTTTTTCAAGAGCGTTGAGTACTTTTTATGAAGTCTAAAATGGATTCAGCCTGAAAAACACCTTCACGATTTTTTTTTTCATCAGGAAAGACTTGCTCTACATTCTAATTTATCATTTTAAAATGCTAGATACAGACTTCTATCTTTCACCTTCTAGGTTAAAATTCAGAATGATTTCAGTTACGAGTTTTTCAACAGCACCTGGTCTTATATGAAACATATAGAGAAGCATGAAAAATCAGATGTTAGAAACTATGAATCACATTATAAAACTGAGGAACAAATTCATAAGGTATGTATAAGTTGTCACTGTGGCTTAGTATTTTGAATAAGCATTTTCATAATTTTTCATGTGTTTTATGGTGACTTGCAAATGTTTATTTTATCCAGACATTATTGGCACAAAGTGTACCACAGTAAATATCCCATAAACCCTTTACTAAGAGATCACTGGTTTGGTTATTAGTCAAGAAGTAATGTTTGCTGTTTCTACTTTCTACATCTTCCTTATTTATTAGTAATTTATTTGTTTGCCAGCTGTTTTTCTCCCTGTTTGAAGGAGAAGAACATATGCTGCTTCTCATAATAGATTAATCTTTTCCATTTTTTCTGGTGATTTATTGCCCTTTTTTTTGTGGTATTTTTGTGGGTTTTTTTGGGGTTTTTTTGTGGGTTTTTTGTTCGGTTTTGTTTTGTTTTCCTACCTCTTGGTCAGTGTCTTGGAGTGAAAAAAAATTGAAATAATTCTGTGATTAAAGTTATTTTGTAATGAATTTTCCTTTAGTAGAACTCCATTAAGAGAGATATCTTGTTTGTTAAACAGCCAGCAGGTTAAAGTGCTTATGCCTTCTACTTATTTAAAAAGGAGCATTAGGTAAATAATTCGAGAGTAACTCAGTTATGAAGTAAAACCTCTATCTTATAGCAAGTAAAATCAAGTAACATTTTATACATTTTATGGCCCACAAGCAGATAGAGGACAAGCTTATTTAACCACACAGTGACGTATTTTGAGACTCACCATTACAAAGTTCAAAAGCAACTTGAAGAGTCTGAAGTGAACATTATTATGCCTATATGCCTATAGGCAGAATCCTTAAAATGGCTAGAGCCCCTTACAACAAAAGTCTTATCCAGACAAAACAGGATGCAAAGGACACCTCTTTAGTGCCTCTGATTTGCTTTCAGAGAAAGCTTGTTAACCTCCTGCTCCCAGGCTTCTGATGCTGGAAGTCACCATGAGCTTTAAGAGTAATATTTTCCTTTCTTATTTGTCCTTATGCTGGTTTCCAAGTACACAGGAGGAAAACAAAGATGTTGCAGCATTATAAATAAAGGTCCAATGATATTTCCTGACTTCAGGATGTTCTTTTTGCATTTACTGAGTTGCTTAGACATACCTAACAGCTCCAGAAAGCTGTTCGTTAGTAGCCAATAGAATGTGCATGGCATTTGTCTAATAGGAGCCACCCTGATAGTGACGTGGAGCATGACTGACATCTTTTCCTTCCCCTAGAGTAAGCAGCTGATGGTTATTGAGAACACTGTGGAAGTTGCTCAGTTTATTAACAACAACCCAGATTTTCTCACTCTTGCGGAGCCTTTCTGGAAGGAATTGTTAAACCTTCCAGTTATCTACGATTACAGCATCTACCGAAGACTTATTGAACATTTTGGGACTCATTTCTTACACTCTGGATCTCTAGGAGGACATTACAAACTTATTTTTTATATGGATACTGACAAAATGAAATCACAAGGTAGAGTACTAGAGTATTTATTCCAAGAAGCAAAGTGAATAAACAAGAATAAATATGTTTTCCCAGCTAATACCTAAAATCAAGTAAGAGATTTCTACAAGTCACCACATTCACTTCAAGGGCAAAAGAAAGAAGACCAAAATTAGTGCTCAAACCACAACATTTAGTTCTAGATCTACATCTGTGACCTGCAGTGCTCTGGGTAGCAAAATTTTGATAGTTGGCTCTGGACCTCATCAAGTTAAACTTGAATTCTAGTGCGAGTATAAATCTCACACAATGTTAAAAGTCACTTGGACATGAAGGCTGGGAAAAACTGTGCAAAGCAGAATAAATTACAAGCAGACCACACATCAGAGTGACTCCTATGATGATAATCAGTGTGGAGCAGTGCTGTAGGATTAGGGACTGCTGAGAAAATAAATAAACAAGACTTTTTCCAGATACACCTCCCATCTCTCAGCCTCCATCCACAGCCTTTAGGAATATGTGGATCTTCCCACAGCACACGCTAGTTAGTTGCCTTGTAATTTAGGCATAGTACTTCATGATATGTCTAGCCAATGTGATACTTGGAGATTAATCCGACACACTTTATGTGTACAGTATTGTTAATGGATGGATTATCTGCAGGTTTGAGCACAACATACCTGAAGGAGTGTACCACATCGGGCTGGAATATATGGTTTGCAAGTAAGAAGAAAACAACATGCACTGAACTGAATGAACTGCTACAGAGTTCTTCAGGTAATTGTTCGACAGTGACTCATAGAGTTGTCATGTACCCATCTTTCATCTCATCCTAAATAGCTGTCAAAATGAGGAACAGATGTTGATAGCTTTCCTGAATTCTGTCCTAACATGCTGAACCCAGACATCAAGTGCCTAATTTAAAAGACGGTCCAATGCTCAGCAGTCATTGATAATGCTTTCCTCGTAAATAGCACTTTTCTGGACACCCTAAGTCAGGGTTGCCAAGACACCTGCAAAAACAGTTAGTTCCCATATATAATCAGTGCAGGAACTCTTGATCCAGGCACAGGTGGTTGAACTGCACTAGCAAGTCCTTTCACTACTTGCTAGCATAGTTTTTGTGCATATTTTTTCTATTTCTATTGTAAACATAGCAATTCTGATTTTCTGTATTTCCCATCCTAAATCTACAGGAAGCAGTGGTAGCAAGATTAAAGGAAATCCTTATGTAGAAGGAGGAAGACCAGGTGCTGTTGCTGGCCTAAGTTATCTAGATCTGAATAATCCTGCTGAGAACAGTGAGAAGTATAGCAATTGGGCTGCATCAGTGACAGACTATCCCAGAGTAATTAAAAAAAAGGTAAGGCTATTATCCTGAAACACAGGTGAGCAGATGGGATCACCACAAGGGGAGAAATTATTAAGCTATGGCTGGTGATTAATCAGGATGTGGTCTACACTTATTTTGGTTTTAGATCACTTTGTAAAAAAGAAAATTTATCAGGGAGAAAATGCCACGAAGCTTATGTGATCAGTGCTTCACAAATCGAAGTCCTTTGGCAGGTCAACACCTATAACCTTACTAGCCTTCAGTGACTTTAGAGGAGTTCTGGTTATGTATAGAGGGTCACCCTCACATTGGAGAAAGCTCAGTTTTGTGATTGTCCCTTTTCTGAAACGTACATTGGCAGGTCTTGTGGCTTCCACTCCACTTGCCAACTTCTGAATATCCCTTTTATTCCTCCTGCTTCACTCTGCATCCAGAAGTTTAGCAAAACCGGAAATTCTTTAAGTCAGACTCTTCAAACCTGGGCACAGCCATATTCACTGCTACGTTGTCTATGTGCCTTTTAGAAGCTGCCTACGTATAGAAGAATGGTATAAATGCAAAATATTTCCATCAGGAAGTATTCAGCTAATTATAAAATCACATAATATCATAAAATAGGCAATGGAAATGCAAAATATTTGCAATTAGTTTTACCTTTGATCATTGTTCGATGTAATGCCATAATGGGTTGTTTAGATGTCCAGGTTTTTTATGCTGAGAGCAGCTGGGTGAGAATTCTGGTTACTGTACATTGGTGGTCTGTGTTACACTTTTATCTCAACTGTATTCTCATAGCTGAAATATTTTTAAACGTGATTAATCTACCAATAGCTTTAATGTATGTTGTTAAACAGAGCTAACTTTTCAAAAAAAGGCTAATATTAAATGCTAACATAAGATTTTAGTTAGTTAGCAAATTACAGTGTCTAATGTTCTAACTCCCATGTGCTTATGTCACAAGTTATTTTGCAAGACAAAATGTACTTATAAACTCTTACATCCCAGTCTAACTAATATAAATGTTTCTCTACTGTGTGTAGTTAACACCATTATATGAGCTGGTAAAGGAAGTGCCCTGCTCCTCAGTCAAAAAGCATTACTTAAAACAAGCTATTGAAGAATATATGGCTGAAAACGATCCCTGCAAATGTCAGCCTTGCCAGAATGGTGGTGAGGCAGCCGTGGAAGGAACACAGTGTGTGTGTTACTGCAGGCCTTACACCTTTGGAGCAGCTTGTGAGCTGGGAATTCTTGTGCAAGATGAGTCAGGTCAGCACTCTTCAAACCTGTGAGAGTTTAGAAGTGGCAAAGTGTGTTTCCAGTCTGTCTGTCCTACTGCGCAACCTGAATGAGTGGCTGACATGCAGTGGCTTCTTGGGTCAGATATTGCTGCAGACATACAACATGGGGACCATCATGTCAAGCCTGAGTCTTTGTTTAACATGTCTAAACAGTACCTAATGAAGAGCTGGTATTATTCTTTTTGTTTAATACAGCAGACAATACTAACCACTGAAAATGTAACTACTTATAAGTACATATCCTAAATGAATGAGAATCAATAGCTTCACAAAATTTTGCTCTTTAATTTTGTAATTAGTTGTAACTGATAGCTGTTTTTGTTATCCCAGACTCTGATAAGATACAGCCTCTGTGGAGTTATACTCCTGTAAAAGGCAAATCGGGGAAAGGTGGAAGGTTAGATCATTGCAATCTGGAATTCTCTGTAAGGGCAGAGTTGGGGCCATCACTATTTTTGAACAGCTTGTACCTTTAAACCACTGACAGAGAGTGCTTTAAAATAGAGTGGTTTAAAGGTAGTGGTTTAATGTGAAATATTTCCAAATGTTGCATAGGTGTTTTTGATGGACACTGGAGCTGCTGGTCTTCCTGGAGTCCTTGTTCAGGGGGAAGGAAATCAAGGAGTCGAAGCTGCAACAATCCTTCCCCACGTGGTGGTGGAAAGGACTGCATAGGAGAGCAACATGAAAGCAGAGCATGCGAAGATGAAGAGTTGCAGCATCTTCGGTAAGCAGAAAAAATATTTGGAGCACATCTGCGGAAAGATCAGAAAACTTATTTCAGAATGTTGTGTAAGCTATTGAATTCAAAGAGAAGATGACTTACTGAGCTCTAAGTTGAAAGAAAATGAAACTCAACTGTGAATCTGATACAAGGTAAAAGTAGAAAATGGCGTAAAAGCCAGTAAACTTGACAGCATTCTATTTTGCGTTCTCTTGGATAGCTTAGCAGTGCCTGGTTTAAATATAATTGTGATGTAAATGTGTGCATAATAGTCTTGAAAGTGAGCTTCACTGTGGAGTGTAACATTTTGAAAGGAAAGAAGACTAAATTAAAACTAAATCATACTTTTGTTTGCTTCATAGCTTGATTGAACCACACTGTTTTGATTTATCCATAACTCCTACAGAATTCTGTTCACCTCCTCCTCTCTTGGAAAATGGATTCGTTCGAGTAAGTTATTTCTATTGGTCTGTTGTCTGTCCTATCCTTACCTGCTGCTCTTGAAACATCTCTGGCTGAAGTTTACATGACAATATCAAAAACTTCATGCTGAAAATAAAAGAAAACCAAAGCAGTCCCACCCTCAAAACCAGAACAAAATCTTCACTTTTCTGGAGCATGGTACCTACAGATAAAAGTTATCTATTTGTCTTTTACACTATACATGTATCAACAATCTTCTGAGACAAATGAATTACATATAAAACCACAGGAAACTAGACCAAAAAACCACACAGAAAGTAAACTATCCATGGGAATCCAGCAAGTCCGTAACAAAACTATAAACAGAGTTTAAGAATTTTCACTCTGTAACTCACCATTGCACTTTCTGCACAGCTGCGATCAGAGGCAAGATCCAAAATTTTGCACTCCCTCTTTTGCAAGTTATTTTTTGTTAAATTCTTTTTTTCAATAAATAGTTGTCTCCTATATTAATATTTTTGGTTCACAAGCTAAAGGTAAAACCCTGCAATTCATGGAGTAGTCTCAATTTTTCGCAAGATCTCTTCTTAGAAGAGAGTGAGATGTAAAATGGGAAAAGACCTGTCTTCAAGTTCACCACATTAACTTTTAGTAAGCCGATAACATGCTAAGAATTATCAAAGTCCTATACTCTCCACCAACTGCCCCCCAGTCCATGGCTGTTCAAATTCATATTTTGCCCCTCTAATGCTTGATAACAGCCATATTTGCAGTCAGCTTATATACAATCAGCAGGGCACTTTTCCATACCCCTTTTGATCACATTCACTGACTACTGATAACAAGGATTGCCCCAAATATCTCAGACACTCTGAGCAGTCCGTTTCAGAGTAGCATTAATACTTCTCACTGTCCTCAGTTACTGCAACCCAGAATCAAAGGGAGTTCAATGCTGCTGGTAGTTCTTATTTGTGTATTCAAAATTTCACCTGTTCATTTTCTTTCAGAATGCTGAAAACTCATACCCTGTTGGGAAAAGCATTGTTTATGCTTGCAGATATGGATATTCCCTTGTTGGTGATCCTGTTGCTAAGTGTGGCAGTGATTTACAATGGCAAGTTGGAAAGAGATATTGTCAGAGTATGTCTAACTGATTTTTGTTTTGAAATGCAACTCCATTTCTGAATTCCAGTGAAATATATCAGAACATCTGCTTTGCAGAAACAACAGGGGGGAAATCTACACCTGCATTTCCCAGTTTCCTGAACATAATCAGGTCTAAATTGATTTTTATTGTGATTCCAGATATTGTAACATTGAATTAGAAACATACTCATAAAGTCTGGTTTTAAGGAAGGCTGCAAGTGATGAAGGCTAAATTCCAGTCTGGGGATTACTTTCTGTAGCAACAAACTTTGTTGTTTATTTCAGTACTATGTCTATATCCAAGAACTATGGGAATTTTCACCACTTCAGTTCAACAACATCGTTTCCACCTTCCAAGCAGGACTGACTGACAACAAATGCTAGCCCATACTGTTTACAGATCATCTCTTTATATATCAGTACATCGTCTCCCAGGGTCTCATATGTATGAATTCTCTCTACTAGGATGTTGCTCCCTACTATGAACCCTCAACAGAAACATGGGTTCTAAGGACAGAGAAGCCCTCATAAAGCTAGGGCTGCACCTGCAGGCAGTGGGAGAAGATTCTGTCACTATGTCCTTAGTACTGCATGCTTGACTGGTGTGACGAGTTAGTATCCTGGGCTAACATGATTGATATGTTTCTACAAGAAAATCAGCTAATCTCACCATTCAATTTGTTAAGGAATTTAGGAGAGGATAAAATATGTGACTGCTTTTTGCTATCCAGTGACTCACTGTGGCTATCTCAAACGCTTCAATCCATAGAAACCGCTTGTCTCCTGCCTGTCCTGGAGGGGGGTTTGCAAGGAGAGCCATGGAAACCTGTGTATGAGATCGGTGAGAGAATAACTCTGTCTTGTCCACATGGCATGCACTTAGAAGGGGCACACTCCATTTTGTGTGAGCCCAGTCTCAAGTGGACTCCTGACATGAAGACCATCCAGTGCAAGAAACCAGGTAAGCCACTACAGACCTCCAAATACAATGCAGGAGTTTCTTTCCTGGACCAACTATGCCTATGTAGTTAAGATATAGACAGAGATATTGCTGATACAGTGATAAAGAAGCCATACTTATATCACCAGCAGGAAGCACAGAAAATATGACTGGGTGTTTTCTGTGGTCTGTTCAATCAAGATGCCTTAATTCATTTCTTGTGAGGTCTCCTTATGGCTTTTTGCTTCCCTCTCCCCTATTGCTATCAAGTGTTGTCACTAACAATATTTTAAGAGATTATCTGGGATGGATGTTATCTATTCTGCCACCTGAGTATGCTTCACTTTCCACCCATATTGTATAACACCATTACCTTATGAACTGCACCTTTTAGATAAGGCTGTTAGCATACAGCAGGTGTCTAAGTCATCTTTTCCAACTATGGAAGACAAGGATTTCTATTGAGCTCTGCTATGATGGTGATCAGTAACACAGAGGCAACCAAGCAGCTTGTTACGTCAAGCCAGTTGCATCTTCACCTGAGGTCCCAGATGTTCTTACACACTCAGAAAAACCCTTGACTGGGGACAACAGCCACTGCTACAGAAGACTAGGCATGTCTCCTATATTTCTTGTCTGTCCTCTCCTTATTAGATGACTGCTGCCTAAGATTGCCTCACCTGCAGGGAAAGGAAGGTGATAATTAAGCTTAGACCTCAAAAGGCAACAGTCTTGTGAGATTCCTGGTGTAAGTCATCTGCCACTGTGTCATAACCACATGCACAGGAAGCATAAGGATTTCAGGAGGAATAGCATAGCTGTACATAAACAACTCACTGCTGCTAAAGTGTCAGAGTCACAGTGCTGAAGTGCTGTTGCCAGTTACTTAGGCTTAGTCTCAGTGACTGATTTTCATTTGGTTTTTTTTTTTTTGTTACATCATGTTCTCAAATTCCAGCAATAATTAGAAACAGTTTCAAATGCTTCCATCTTTAGAAACAGCTTGGGCCTGGCTGTATGGGAGCATTACATTAGTACAAAAGTTTTAAAAAAAGGACAACAATTGTATTAGAATAACAGTCAAAATCCCAAGGAATATGATATAAGAAGGGTAAAAATTCAGAATACAAGTATACAGTGGCATACGTATGTTTGCATGAAAGTATTTAGTCAGCAATAGTGGCAAAACCAGTCAAATATGAACCAACAGCCCCAGGCATGAAGAAACTGCAGTGATTTTTAGTGAAAATATCTGCTCTGCAGGAAGACAGGGTTATGCCTGATGTCTGTATTGCAATGCACGGCAACTCTTTTTTTTTTTTTTTCTTTTTTTTTGTCTATGTATTTTGTTTAGCAAGTATGGGAGATTTTTGGTTTTGTTTTGTTTTAAATGGCAACAACATTCTGAAGTACTAAAGTACTAGACACATAATCTAAAACACAAATGAGGATAACAACTTCTCAGAAATTGTGTCCATATGGATTAAGCAAAGTTTTGCCTTTACTTGCTACAGAAACCTCCAGAGAAATGTTTAGGAAAGTTTGGAATACAACTCAGTACTCAAAGAATGGTACATCTGCAATTATGAAAAGTCCCCAAGAATTACTACTACTCTTATTTTTAAAGCTAATACAAATTGAGAACTAATGATGCAACTTGTAGTGTTCATTACCATCAGTGTATAAATACATTTGGGTTCACACTTCTGCATAGGACTACGGAGTCTCAGCTTTTCTAGTGACAATGATGAAAACAGTGTATTTGGAACCTAATGACTAAGCTGTTCCCAGCTATGATTCAGCAGTGCTAAATTTGGCAGAAACAAATATCTGCTGCAGAAAAGAGATGAATGTTTAAGCTTGAACATAGTACCTGTCTCTTTCCATCTGACTCGTGACCGATGGATAAATTACTGAACAGTAAATTTGCAAAAGGTATCTTATCTATTTAATAGTGTTGATTCCTTCCATACAGTAGATACTTTTAATGAACATGCAGGATGTGACTTTCTCTCATGGTTGTATAATTCAGTGCCTTTTAAACTCGACTGATAATTTCAGAGCAGACCTTTAACAGCCTTTGTTTTTCTGACCCTTAATATCACTGCCTGTGTTCTTCTACTTCAGTGCCCACTGTGAAACCAAAAGTGACAGAGCCCAAATGTCAGCCATGGGAGAAAGTACATCAGTCGCAATGTGTGTGCAAAATGCCGTATGAGTGTGGGTAAGTTCAGGCTCAATTTGGCAATTACATTCTCACTTTTTTCAAGACCAATTACATTTCTTAAGTCTTCAGTCCATGACAGAGGAGAAAGCTTTCCTCATATGAGAACGAGGCATTGTACTTTGTTTGTGTTACAGCTCAATCAATGTCCTGTTCATCACTTGCCTGCCTTGTCAGAACTGTCAGGGGGTTTTAGCAGTGATGGAATTTGGTTGGATGACAGAAGGTGAAAGCATAATTTTACTTGATCTGTGAAAGAGATGGAAAAAGATAAAATTCTGTTTTGAAGATTTGGAATACTGAGGAAAATTTAAAACCGTGACCCTTGGGAAACAAACCATCAAAGCAATAAACTAGTGAAATAAAGCAGACTTCTTTTCCCTACTGAGAGACTCGGGGGGTTATGAAAGGCACAGTAAACTAATTTCATCTCACATTTACACAGCAGTTTTCATAGACCAGTCACATCACCTTTCCTTACCCCAAAACTTGCAGACAGGGTTTATGTTTCCTGTTTGCTCTAAGCCTAAATTCTCCAATAAGTAATGCAAAAGTAATGTAAGGAAATGAGTAACTCTCTCAGTTCTTCACTAAACATGGAGGTATCAAAACCAAAACAGAGGATTAACAAGAAGACACCTGAGACCACCTGAGGTAATGGCCAGATGTGCTAAAGAGCTTTGCACTCCAAAAACTGGGCTGGTTTACATAGACTGGATGATGTCTCCTATAAAAGCATCACGGTGGGTGTGAGCTCTAGATAAGAAATCTGGCCAGGTTTATGTGACAGCAGGAGCTGAGCAGTTTGGAAACTCCAGGATAACAGACCAAATTTATCTTACCCATGTGTAGTAGGAGGAAGAAATTTTGAAGTTGTCTCGAATGATTTCAAGGTAGCAGAACTTTCAGTGCGTCATACGTACTTTCCATGAGCCCCATAGACAAAGAGCACTCCGCATGGTGACTATGGTTTTAAGCCAAAATTACCACTCTTTGAACATCTCAAGATTAAAATTGGTGAGCTTAGTTCAGAGGCGGATCCCCTGGGCAGTTCCCTAGGGTCTGAGGCCACTGTTTTGCATGTAAAGATAAATGGCAGGTTTATAACAGCTCTGCTATCTAACTCTATTCCTATCCTTACACACCTAAATATTTTAAATAATCTGGTCCTGCTCTTTTTTGCTCATACTTATTTAAATGAAGCAACAACCCCTCTGGTTTAAGGATGTGTTGTTATACAGAATATGAGGGGTCACAATGCTAGGGAATATGCTTGGGCATAGTATCAATAACCTTAGAAATTACATTAATTACATTTAGTTATGCATTGAAGCTTCAGTTATAATTAATCTACTACTTCCCTGTTTCTGTTTTTTATAATTATGTTCAAAATGGCAAAAAGATAGGTAACAGTCATTCCTGTTACCTCATACCATCTTTTCACTCTGTCTTGAAATAACACATCTAATGATAGAAGGATAAATCATCAGCTGTCAAAGCAGACTAATCTGCCAGCCTGGTAAGGTAGTAGGAGTAAGGCATGTAAGCAGATCTTGGTCCTTTCTCAGAGAGCAAAAGTAACTTGCTTTGCTGCGGCAGTGACTTTCAGCAGCGGCCTCTCCTTTGAAAAGAGTTGGAAACAAGAAGAGTTTATGTGGGAATTCAGGAACTCTAGTTTCAGACATATTCTCTATCCTTTCAGTTTCCAAAGGACTAGCAACAGAGACTGCCCAGGACAGCACAAAAGCCCAACAACCGGCTGTTGAGGGGTAATGGTATGGTGCCTTAGGCTGCATCTATCCTCATCAGTTACAGCAAGGGAATGATCCCTGGCACCAGAGCTGCTAAATTGTTAAAGCAGCTCCTGGTAGACCTTCGACAAGGCCCAATTCCTGGATAATTCACAGGCACAGTGCAGGAGTTACTAGGGTCAGAGAAAATTCCAGTCTGATGCAGTCCCCAATTTTTGGGAGGAAAGAGAGTATGGACACCAGTTACTCTGTGTGAATTGCCCCTAAGACAAGTAAGGGGTCAGAGCACAGTTAGAGTGTTAATACAGATGAAACCTCAGCCTCCAGTAGCTATCTCTACAGTGAAACATGAAATTTAACATTTTTAAACTACTATCCCCTCTTTCTTCCTCCACATTTATTTGCATAGCATCTATGTTTCCCCTGAGAGTACCTGGCCTGTGTTATTTTAAAACTTATGATCCTGAAGACAATTTTAGGCAGTTAAAATAATTCCCAGTGTGATGAATTTGTCATTTCACTGAAAGTTTCCTCCATCTATTGCAGGTGAAAGGAATTTACAGACTTATAGGTATTATTTCATTTCTCACAATATATATTTTAGTAAAATATTGTTCTTATCCTAGCCTCCTTTTTCAGGTAAAAAGTTCTTTTTACACAAGCATTTTTCCTTGCATCTAATATTTTTTATTGCACTGATGTGATGCTCCAAGCCCTCTAATATCCTTCCTCAGCAATGAGTGCAAATTACTGATTTTTCTTATGCCTGCAGATTCTCCATCCTTTTTCTTATTCATCTGAACATGTGGATTTCTAACTGGCTTCCCCCTGGCTAACCTAGCTATAGCAAATATGTAAAGCACTCTTAAGGCAGTTTGAGTCATTGTACTGTAGCGAATTTGGCACCATGGACTATGAATTCCTGGGTTCAACCATCAGCAGGTGGTTAAATCAGCTTTCTTTCCTCTTTTGGGTGTTGCTAAAGTGGTGCAAAGCAAACAGATTAGTGGTGACATCTAGCCTTAATATTTTCAGATAAATTAAGCTGTGTATAAGATTTTCACCTTAAGACCCAGATATTGAGATTTATTACTCAGACAAGTGAAGAAGGCATACAGACAGTTCAAAATATAGTAGAGAACTTAATTACAGATTAGTTGCTTTCTCTGAAACACACTTTGTTCTTCCAAATTTAAGATGGCGTTTAGAGTTTTTCTTATACCTCTGTCTGTAAAGATTGCTCTCACATAAATCAGTGCTCCGCTAGCTCTGAGGCTGTGCAGCCAGATGAGCAAACAGTGTAGTGCAGACAAATGCACTGCTTCCTTTATCAGCTGCATGGTACTAAGTTCTCTTGGGCTGTCTGCTTGTTCTGCCTCAGAATAAGAGGGCTAACCTCATTCATTATGTTAACAAAAGAGCATTAAGGAAAATTCAGGCAGCAAGCTTTGCTAGCAATTTGGTGGCTGGTGTTTTGACTAAGCAGAGCAGTTAAGGGATCTGTAGCTGTTGAATATGCTAACTCAAGTAGGAGGTGTAATATAGTTAATAAACATATTTTGTCACAGGTAGATGCACCAAAGTTTTCAGGCTCATCTAATTAACTCCGTGCCATATTTTAAATATCTTAAGGATGCACTATATTGCAGGTAGTTTAAAAATTCTGTAAAGCCAGCTGTTTTAAGAGACTTCAAAACCATCTTTTAAAGTACCATTCACAAAGCTTGGAGAAGGCTCTTTTCCTTAGTGCTTTATTTATAGATCAAAACCCACTTTCTAATTCATGAGGGGTTGAGGGATTGGGGGTGGGAGAGGAAGAGGGAAAAAAAAGTTGCCTAAACACTTGGTCAGCAGGTGAGCAAGGTTTGAGTCAAGCCTTTCTTACTAGGCTTCCCTCTTCCAACTTCTTTTCACTTCTGAGAAGCCACTTTCACAGGGAGATCCCTTTTCCTTTCACTGTGCCCCGTGAAGCAAATTAGTGCTATTTGCCTGTAGCTCATCAGCCTCTCCTCCTCACCAAACAACTGTATAGCTGAGGTCAACTTTCAGAACTGACCTATTAGACATTAAATGTTTCTGTGGGAGAGTTTGTGAGCTCAAAATGAGAAACTGCTGAAAAGAAGACTTTGGAGCTGAATTTCAAAGCTCTCCATCCCCCAGGAGCACACCTCTGCTCTCTGGTACCCTATGCAGCACCTTACCCATGGCTGTATGCTGCATCCAGGAGAGCACAGGCATGTCCTGCTCCAGACAGTCACTCTTCTGTTCACTCCACACAGATGCCACTGATTACATTGAGAATAAGGGGAGAAACTTGGGGTTTTATATTAAAACTGAGAAGTGGAAAGAGAGTTTTCCTCCCATCCTACACTTAGAGCATGAAACACAAATGATGACAACTTTCTTGAACTATGCCAAAAGCAAATACTGTTGAAGGTTGTCCAAGAATTGTTACTGCCACTTTTACAAGCTCATTTTTGAGGGTGTTAGAACACTGTCTGCATTTAAAGAATTAAGCAAGCAAGTCACTTAGCTAAATAATATTCATAAAATTTCTGTGGAGATGTGTATTTTGAGAAATATCTTTGGCTTCTGATGGTGGATCGTAAGATTTTATTTAGTAATAGCTGAGGGTTTATAGGACAGAAGATAAAAGATCTTTAAGTATATTCTAACATCTTAAAATTAAGAAATACTTATAAAATATTCTAATGAATGTGCATGTTTGTATATATCATTACATATATAAGAAATGTTTTCTGTGTATGTGCTTTTGGGCATGCATATGTCAAAAATGACTGAATTGATACCTAAAATCTTTTTATCTGAAGTCTCTTGCTGCTATTGAAGTCAATGGCAAATAGACAGTAATATATGTGTCCTTCAGGCTGGACAGATCTTGGCTCTGCTGAGGTGTAGCATCCTGTGAAAAAGGAAGGAGTATGGTTTCATCAAATCATAGAACTATTAAGAAGGAAAGAGACCTTTTAGATCATCAAGTCCACCCATTAATCTATCACTCCACTGTAACCCCTAAACCCTTAACCGTATTTTCCAGCACCAGATTCAGATACCTCTTAAATGCTTCCAGGGATGGTGACTCCACCACCTCCCTGGGCAATCTATGGCACTGCCCAACTACCCTAACAGTGAAAAGTTGTTTTTAAAATCTACTCAGTTTATGGCCACTCCCTCTAGTCCTCTCACTGCAGGCATGACAGAAGAGACCATACCATCCCTCTCTGCAACCCTCTTCCAGGTAATTGTAGGGAGCAATGAGGTCACCCCTGAGCCGCCTCTTCTCAAGACTAGCCGAACTCAGTTCCCTTAGCTGTTCCTCATACAATAATTTTTAGACCTTTTATGAGCCTTGTTGCGCTTTGCTGGGCATGGTCCAGCCCCCTCAATGTCCTTTTTAAAGTGAGGGGCCCAAAACTGAACACAGTACTCAAGCTGTGGCCTCACCAGTGCTGAGTACAGGGGGATGATCACTTCCCTAGTCCTGCTGGTCACACTATTCTTGATACAGGCCAAGGTGCCATTGGTATCCTTAGCTACCTATGGACACTCTTGGCTCACATTGAGCTGACTGGCAACCATCATCCTGAAGTCCCTTTCTGCCAAACAACTCTCAAGCCATTCCTCCCCCAGCCTGTAGTGCTGCATGGGTTGCTGCAACCCAAGTGCAGGACCTGGCACTTCGTCTTATTGAACCTCATGCACCTCAGCCCATTGATTAAGTTGGTCCAGGTCTCTCTGGATTGTTCACATCCATGTCTCAAGTTCCTTGGTGCACTCTTAGAATGTACATCAATGAATGAGGAAATTGGAATGGGACTCTGAATGTTTTCCACTCCCTCAGCTCTTTTAAAGAGGTACCAAAATAAAGCACATTTAAATAGTACAATCCCTGTGGTTTTTTTCAGTCCTTCCCTGGACATCTGTGCTACAGATCAAAGAAACAAGAAGAACATACTTTTGACTGTTTGCAAGATGCATGCCTTGGAGTGCATGGGCAAGAAATATTCTCTTACTGATGCAGAAAACTGCAAAATACCCCAGGCAGCTGAAATACCGTGTGGATCATGCCATTCATGGGAGAAATGCAACGGTGAGAAATTATTCACAATTGTAAACAAAATTGTTCATATGGCCAACATGAAGCCTTTATACCCAGTTACACATTAGATATAGGTCTGTCCTGTTACGACATCTCCAGTCCCTCCCAGAAGCACCTGGCACTGCTAAGCTGATTCAAACCATCAGGTCCATGTTTGGTGTCCAAACATGGCAGGAAACTCCAACCACGGAAAAGAGAACCCCTCCAGATATTGTCGCAAAATGCACTGTCTACAGGAAAATTTATTCCTAGTCACTGTTAATTGAGTTATCACCCATTGGAAGTTTTGGGTGAAATCCTTGCCCCAGTCTTTTTTACTGTATCAACCTGTTTTAAATTCCTTAACACAGCAATTGTGGGAGTCATTACTGGCCACACAAATAACTAATCCTTTCCTGAAATTTGCCAAGCAGTGTTCACAGTAGTATCTTGTGGCAAGGAATTAAATGTCTTATTGTATACTACCTAGGAAAGCTCCTTATTGTTGTTTGTACTTCACTGTCTATCCCTGTTTCTTGTATAATGATCAAAGTTTTCAGATTCCTTGATCTGTTTTCCCTGAGTGTCCTATACTACATTGCATTTAATGTAGGGTTGCCAGAAATGTGAAGATAGAAAAATAAATTAGGGGTTTAGACGTGCCCAAGCTAGAGGCACAGTTATTGTCACATTTTGAAAATAAAAAGATTACTTGGTAGGAGTTAATCTGTTTTGTCTAACAGGGTTGAACGGAAAAAATAGTCACATAAAAATAAAGACAATCAAAACTGTGTGGAGCTTCAACAGAGACAAATATTGGCCAATAAAATAAGCATACAACACCAAAGCAAAGGCACACTTATGAAAAATAAATTTCAGGTGGAACCTCCTTACTAAAAGGTCTGTCCCCATCTTTCTTTTAAGCCCCTTTTAGATACTGGCAAGTGCTATAAGGTCTCCCCAGAGCCTTCTTCTCTCCAGGCTGAACAACCACCTCCTTACGGTCTGTCCCCATCTTTCTTTTAAGCCCCTTTTAGATACTGGCAAGTGCTATAAGGTCTCCCCAGAGCCTTCTTCTCTCCAGGCTGAACAACCCCAACTCCAGGCCTGTGATAATTTTTGTGGCCTCCTCTTAACCTGTTCAAACAGGTTCACGTCTTTCTTGTGCTGAGCACCCTCCAGGAAATTGCCATCAGTCCTACAGTTTTGCTGGAAACATTTAAGTCTGTGATTTTAGATACTGGCAAGTGCTATAAGGTCTCCCCAGAGCCTTCTTCTCTCCAGGCTGAACAACCCCAACTCCAGGCCTGTGATAATTTTTGTGGCCTCCTCTTAACCTGTTCAAACAGGTTCACGTCTTTCTTGTGCTGAGCACCCTCCAGGAAATTGCCATCAGTCCTACAGTTTTGCTGGAAACATTTAAGTCTGTGATTTTTTGGTGACTTGGATGCCATCCTGAGTCTTTTTTCTCTGTACTTTTGCTTAGTGCAATCCAACAGCTGTGTTTGTGACGAAGATGGGCTGTGCGAGAAGGAAGGCATCCAGGTCTGTGTTGAAGTGAGCGGTTCTACTACTCGTCAGACCATGACCGAGTGTGAGGTCGGGCTGCTCAGATGCCACGGTCAGAATGTCACCCTTGTCAGCATAAGATCCTGTGAGATGGAGACTAAATAAGATACGTTACAGTTTATTTTGCTTATTGCCAGGGGATATGTCAAAATGCATCAACTCTTGGGCAGGACATGCTTGGAACCTTGCTCTGCCAAATGTAAGCTCTGCTGTGAAGTCCACCACAGCTGATGAGACTATGCATCTGGTCAGCTCTGAATCAATGCCTGAGGCTCTTTGTTAGACAGAGGTGCACTTGCCACTGCCGCTCATGACAGAGCTTTTGTTTAGGCACCAGCCTTAGCACCTTCAGGTTTACTTCACTTTTCTATCGGAATTAAAAGAAATATTGCTGAAGTACAATTGCTGAAGTAGCATTTGCACTGACAGATTACCATGTCTGACATTGTAAATATGTTTTTCTTAAAGCCACATAAACACATGCTTGCACTGAGTAAATTTAGAGTAGGAAAACATATAGACTAAGCTTTACAGAGCAAGAGGTGTGAGTTTTCTTTCATAATAACCTATGGTGCCTTATTCAGTTGACTAAGCAGTATACGCAGGACTGAACCTCTTGTTGAGCCTGATGTGCTTAAAGGTCAAAACAATGTGCATTAATAGTAAAGCAACCTAAAAGTAATAAGAATTCTTCTATGCTTTCAACTTCTCTTATACAGAACCACTTAATGAAAAATCTTCATTTTACACTGTCATTACTATCATTGTGAGCTACGTTTGTCAGTGCAGGTAACTCTGTTGCATTCGTCACATGCATTTAAGTTTGTGCCAAGACTAGTTCCCTTACAGACCATTGCACAAAGAGGCTTTCCACCAGAACAAAACTTTCTCAAAGGCAAATATTTGGGAAAATGTATCTTCACAGCAATGGAGACAATCCACGTGCAGTGCCCTGGAGATATCTTTGGACAATCTCCAAAGACTGTTCCTGAATAAAAGAAGTCTCTTACACAGCTAAACATGCTCCCCGGTCGATTCAAACAGTGACATTTTTGCTTATGTATGACAAGTCCATTCAGGTATCCCTGCTAGCAGTCTCATCTCTTCTGAGTATTCTTGGATGCAAACAAGGATGAAGTGCTGGATGGCAAGTGGATGTTCAAGCAAGTGCAGTGTTATCAGCAAGAAGCATGTATACTTTTAAAACAGCAAAAAAATAAAAATATCTCTTACTATCAATAAGATAGTAAGAGGAAACATTTCTCTTGGTTGTCATGTTTCTACCAGTAGCTTCCTTACATAATTCTTACTCTTAGCTGTAAAAGCTTTGTTTTCTGTAGTGCTGGCAATGAAGATTAAGCCAGAACAGGAGCAGCATGCTTTTCCTTGGAGACTCCCTCTCGTGGGAGAAGCTATGTTGGAGTGAAAGATTGCCACCACACTAACTGAAAGGACCTCCTGACCTTTATGCTGTCTGAAACAGAATGTCACTTACTTTTTTTTTTAAAAGAAAATCATACATTTTTGTGAAGAACACATAGACAAGTAGAATAAAAGCAAAATAAATGTAATCAGCTATTTGCTCTTTATTATTTGTTCAGGAGTAGCGTGTTTGAAGAGTAGCCAGACGTTTGCTACTTGATTATTCCCAAGTCTCTTGTCCACAATTTCTAACCTTTTTCTTGGGGAAACTGGCACTTGTGATTGGACCATGAGCCCACTGGGAAGCATTAGCAAGAGAAAATTACCTGGAAATTTCCTGATAGACAGCACAGAAATAATAGCCACTTGGTGATTCATGTCTTCAAACATAGGGAAATGTAGAAAACCAGCACTAAGCCTCAAGAAATGTTGAGAATTCTGCTTAAGAAACAGTTCAAAAAACCAATAAGGTTGCCTGATAATCTCAATATATCAACAGGAACAGATCTCCATGTCCATAAAATAAATTAGTCTTAGATAAGACAGACAAAATATTAATGAAGGCTGCATTTCAGATTCTTCTTTCAGTCCCTGACATCTCACTGTTTGACCCATCTAAATCTTTACAGGGATCCTTTTATCTCTTTTATCTTTCTAATTACCCACTCCATCTTTTCCTCTCCTACTTCTCAGCCCAGTCAGCTCTTTGTCTATATGCACCTCACGCACACTTTCTCTCCTAGCTGCCTGACTGCAGGTGGGGACCAAGGATCTGCTCCCCTTTATGCCGTGACACTTTCCCTGCCTGACTTCTGAGTTCCCTGCCACATCAGGGGCACTTCAGTTCCATCATCACTCCTCAAAATCTAAGGACATTTTACAGCATTTTAGAATAGACATGATGGCTTTTTTTTTTTTATTTTTGACCAGCAGCTGACTGTCTAATGCTGGTTAGGAGGGAAGAAGTAAGGTGAATAAGTAGAAATGTTCTTTAAAGCAATATGACTATTGAAGGCAAATCAGGTTCATGTAGGACCATTTGTCTGGCATGGCAGTCTGTCTAATCACCCATTCATCTCTATGGTATGCTCATCTTCTGGCCACACTTTGGCCCTTTCAGTACAGAAGCATCTCCACCCACTGTGAACCACCTCTTCACCATATTGATGTTAAACTAATAAGGAAATACAGGACATTTTTTCATGATGAGAAAGCAATATCAGGTGAAATAGTGTCAGATGAGAAGAATAGAAAGGGAACCATGGTTCTATGAAGTCAGTCATCCTAGCAAAATTACCTGGCAAAGAGTGGTAAACCTGCTTGTTTTACCTGAACTGAATGATCACTTGCTTCTCTTGGGTGAACATTTGCCCCATCACCATGTGTCAGGATACTTGGGAGGAATATGTTTTTAGATGACATGAGCTTTGGTAGCTATGGCAGATGAAATTTATTTCAGATCAAGGAAAGGTAAACAGATCGAGGTATGGTAAACTTGTTATCCATACTGATGTGATCATTTGAGAACAGTGACTTGGAAGACATCACAAACTGCTCAATAAAAAGACTTGCCCGATGCAGATCAACAGGTGCAAGAACAGAATGAAGGGACCTTTATAAAACAGTAATGCTAAAAAATTCCTCCTCGTTGACAATATTTGGTAAATAGTACCAGTGCATGGAGTAAGATTCAGCCTAGGTTGCTTCATTTCTAAAGAGTGGTCTGCTGAGCAGCAACACCATCTAAGCCTGATTTTCCAGGAATTTATTTTCTGGTGCAGATTCTCTGATTAATAAGAGCAAGTCTGCACTGTGTCCTTTCCCTTGGGGCAGACACAGAAGAGATGTTCCTCAATCCAACTGTCTATTTTCATGAAGGACACTAAAGAATCAATATGTTTGGGATGACTAACCTTCCATATTTTTTCCATTTTTTTTAAAAGTTAGACAACAGGTTCATATACTGTTGAAGGGACAACAAAAGTCATCTCTTGTTCAAATGGCCCTGTGACAGGCTCCCTTAGGAAAAATAGCAAGCTGAAAAAGGAGGAAAGAGGTGCTCTAGAAGCAAAGATGGGAAGGATACAGCAGGACTGTCACAGTACAGTAGTCTTCCCATGTTAAGCATAAGATGTGGAATAATTCGAAGTAGAACAGCCAAGTAGCTACTAGAAATTTAGGAAGGAATAAAGCCCCTCTGATATATTTTTTCCTAATCAAGGAGCAGAAAATTAATGCCTGCAGAATGACAGACACTTTGTCTGCCTATACAGTGACATGAGAGAGGCTTTCCCGC